>NC_092376.1:97756525-98045091 GCF_030028105.1 Mobula birostris
CAACCTACAGTGAACTGTGTAATACAAACTGAGCCAACCTACAGTGTACAGTGTAATACAAACTGAGCCATCCTACAGTGTACTGTGTAATGCAAATTGAGCCAACCTACTGTGTGCTGTGTAATACAAACTGAGCCAAAATACAGTGAACTGTGTAATACAAACTGAGCCAACCTACAGTGTAAAATCAGTCTACCTATAGTGTACTGTGTAATACAAACTGAGACAACCTATAGTGTACTGTGTAATACAACCTGAGCCAACCTACAGTGTACTGTGTAATACAAACGGAGCCAACCTACAGTGTACTGTGTAACATAAACTGAGTCAACCTACAGTGTACAGTGCAATACAAATTGAGCCAACCTACAGTGAACGGTGTGATACAAATTGAGCCAACCTATAGTGTACTGTGTAACATAAACTGAGCCAACGTACAGTGTACTGTGTAACATAAACTGAGCCAACCTATAGTGTACTGTGTAATACAAACTGAGCCAACCTACAGTATACTGTGTAATACAAACTGAGCCAACCTACAGTATACTGTGTAATAAAAAATTGAGCCAACCTACAGTGCACTGTGTAATACAAACTGAGCCAAAATACAGTGAACTGCGTAATGCAAACTGAACCAACCTACAGTGTACTGTGTAACATAAACTGAGTCAACCTACAGTGTACTGTGAAATACAAACTGAGCCACCCTACAGTGTACGTTGTAACATAAACTGAGCTAACCAACAATGTAAGGTGTAATACAAACTGAGCCAACCTACAGTGAACTGTGTAATACAAACTGAGCCAACATACAGTGTACTCTGTAATACAAACTGAGCCAACCTACAGTGTACTGTGTAATACAAACTGAGCCAACCTATAGTGTACTGTGTAATACAAACTGAGTCAACCTACAGTGTACTGTGTAACATAAACTGAGCCTACCTACAGCGTACTCTGTAACATAAACTGAGCCAACGTACAGTATACTGTGTAAAACAAACCATCCAACCTACAGTGTACTCTGTAATACAAGTTGAGCCAACCAACAGTGTATTGTGTAATACAAATTGAGCCAACCTACACTGTATTGTGTAATACAAACTGAGCCAACCTACACTGAACTGTGTAATTCATCTGAGGCAACCTACAGTGTACTGTGTAACATAAACTGAGTCAACCTACAGTGTACGATGTAATACAAACTGACCGAACATACAGTGTACTGTGTAATACAAACTCAGCCAACCTACAGTGAATTGTGTTATACAAACTGAGCCAAATGACAGTGTACTGTGCAATACAAACTGAGCCAACCAGCAATGTACATTTTAATACAAACTGAGCCAACCTGCAGTGAACTGTGTAATACAAACTTAGTCAACCTACAGTGTACTGTGTAATACAAGCTGAGCCAACCTACAAGGTACTGTGTAACATAAACTGAGCCAACCTACAGTGTACTGTGAAATACAAGTTGAGCCAACCGACAGTGTATTGTGTAATACAAATTGAGCCAACCTACACTGTATTGTGTAATACAAACTGAGCCAACCTACACTGAACTGTGTAATACAAACTGAGGCAACCTACAGTGTACTGTGTAACATAAACTGAGTCAACCTACAGTGTATGATGTAATACAAACTGAGAAAACCTACAGTGTACTGTGTAATACAAACTCAGCCAACCTACAGTGAACTGCGTTATACAAACTGAACCAAATGACAGTGTACTGTGCAATACAAACTGAGCCAACCAGCAATGTACATTTTAATACAAACTGAGCCAACCTACAGTGAACTGTGTAATACAAACTTAGTCAACCTACAGTGTACTGTGTAATACAAGCTGAGCCAACCTACAAGGTACTGTGTAACATAAACTGAGCCAACCTACAGTATACTGTGTAATACAAACTCAGCCAACATTCAGTGAACTGTGTAATACAAACTGAGGCAACCTACAGTGTACTGTGTAACATAAACTGAGCCAACCTACAGTGTACTGTGTAATACAAATTGAGACAACCTGCAGTTTACTGTGTAATACAGACTGAGCCAACCTACAATGAACTGTGTAATACAAACCGAGCCAACCTACAGTGTACTGTGTAATACAAACTGAGCCAACCTACAGTGTACTGTGTAATGCAAATTCAGCAAACCTACTGTGTGCTGTGTAATAGAAAGTGCGCCAAAATACAGTGAACTGTGTAATACAAACTGAGCGAACCTACAGGGTACTCTGTAATACAAACTGAGCCAACCTACAGTGAACTGTGTAATACAATCTGAGCCAACCTACAGTGTACAGTGTAATACAAAGGGAGCCAACCTACAGTGTACTGTGTAACATAAACTGAGTCAACCTATAGTGTACTATGTAATACAAACTGAGCCAACCTATAGTGTACTTTGTACTGTGTAAAATAAACTGACCCAACCTACAGTGTACTGTGTAATACAAACTGAGCCAACATACAGTGAACTGTGTAATACAAACTTAGTCAACCTACAGTGTACTGTGTAATACAAATTGAGCCAACCTACTGTTTACTGTGTAATACAATCTGAGCCAAAATACAGTGAACTGTGTAATACAAACTGAGCCAACCTACAGTGTACAGTATAACATAAAATGAGTCAACCTATAATGTACAGTGTAACACAAACTGAGCCAACCTACAGTGTACTGTGCAATACAAACTGAGCCAACCTACAGTGTACTGTGTAATACAAACTGAGCCAACCTACAGTGTACTGTGTAATATAAACTGAGCTAACCTGCAGTGTACTGTGTAACATAAACTGGGACAGCCCACAGTGTACTGTGTAATACAACCTGAGCCAACCTACAGTGTA
This sequence comes from Mobula birostris, assembly GCF_030028105.1. Classification (NCBI taxonomy): domain Eukaryota; kingdom Metazoa; phylum Chordata; class Chondrichthyes; order Myliobatiformes; family Myliobatidae; genus Mobula; species Mobula birostris. Next base: position 97,759,390 of record NC_092376.1, read on the forward strand.
CTGTGTAATACAAACGGAGCCAACCTAGTGTACTGTGTAACATAAACTGAGTCAACCTACAGTGTACAGTGCAATACAAATTGAGCCAACCTACAGTGAACGGTGTGATACAAATTGAGCCAACCTATAGTGTACTGTGTAACATAAACTGAGCCAACGTATAGTGTACTGTGTAACAAAAACTGAGCCAACCTACAGTGTACTGTGTAATACAAACTGAGCCAACCTACTGTATACTGTGTAATACAAACTGAGCCAAAATACATTGAACTGTGTAATGCAAACTGAACCAACCTACAGTGTACTCTGTAACATAAACTGAGTCAACCTACAGTGTACTCTGAAATACAAGTTGAGCCAACCGACAGTGTATTGTGTAATACAAATTGAGCCAACCTACACTGTATTTGTAATACAAACTGAGCCAACCTACACTGAACTGTGTAATACAAACTGAGGCAACCTACAGTGTACTGTGTAACATAAACTGAGTCAACCTATAGTGTACGATGTAATACAAACTGAGAAAACCTACAGTGTACTGTGTAATACAAACTCAGCCAACCTACAGTGAACTGTGTTATACAAACTGAGCCAAATGACAGTGTACTGTGCAATACAAACTGAGCCAACCAGCAATGTACATTTTAATACAAACTGAGCCAACCTACAGTGAACTGTGTAATACAAACTTAGTCAACCTACAGTGTACTGTGTAATACAAGCTGAGCCAACCTACAAGGTACTGTGTAACATAAACTGAGCCAACCTACAGTATACTGTGTAATACAAACACAGCCAACCTACAGTGAACTGTGTAATACAAACTGAGCCAACCTACAGTGTACTGTGTAGCATAAACTGAGCCAACCTACCGTATACTGTGTAATACAAATTGAGACAACCTGCAGTTTACTGTGTAATACAGACTGAGCCAACCTACAGTGAACTGTGTAATACAAACCGAGCCAACCTACAGTGTACTGTGTAATACAAACTGAGCCAACCTACAGTGTACTGTGTAATGCAAATTGAGCCAACCTACTGTGTGCTGTGTAATACAAACTGAGCCAACCTACAGTGTAAAGTGTAACATAAAATCAGTCAACATATAGTATACTGTGTAATACAAACTGAGACAACCTACAGGGTACTCTGTAATACAAACTGAGCCAAACTACAGTGAACTGCGTAATGCAAACTGAACCAACCTATAGTATACTGTGTAACATAAACTGAGTCAACCTACAGTGTACTGTGAAATACAAACTGAGCCAACCTACAGTGTACGTTGTAACATAAACTGAGCTAACCAACAATGTAAGGTGTAATACAAACTGAGCCAACCTACAGTGAACTGTGTAATACAAACTGAGCCAACATACAGTGTACTCTGTAATACAAACTGAGCCAACCTACAGTGTACTGTGTAATACAAACTGAGCCAACCTATAGTGTACTGTGTAATACAAACTGAGTCAACCTACAGTGTACTGTGTAACATAAACTGAGCCTACCTACAGCGTACTCTGTAACATAAACTGAGCCAACGTACAGTATACTGTGTAAAACAAACCATCCAACCTACAGTGTACTCTGTAATACAAGTTGAGCCAACCGACAGTGTATTGTGTAATACAAACTGAGCCAACCTACACTGAACTGTGTAATTCATCTGAGGCAACCTACAGTGTACTGTGTAACATAAACTGAGTCAACCTACAGTGTACGATGTAATACAAACTGACCGAACATACAGTGTACTGTGTAATACAAACTGAGCCAACCTACAGTGAACTGTGTTATACAAACTGAGCCAAATGACAGTGTACTGTGCAATACAAACTGAGCCAACCAGCAATGTACATTTTAATACAAACTGAGCCAACCTGCAGTGAACTGTGTAATACAAACTTAGTCAACCTACAGTGTACTGTGTAATACAAGCTGAGCCAACCTACAAGGTACTGTGTAACATAAACTGAGCCAACCTACAGTATACTGTGTAATACAAACACAGCCAACCTACAGTGAAATGTGTAATACAAACTGAGCCAACCTACAGTGTACTGTGTAACATAAACTGAGCCAACCTACAGTATACTGTGTAATACAAATTGAGACAACCTGCAGTTTACTGTGTAATACAGACTGAGCCAACCTACAGTGAACTGTGTAATATAAACCGAGCCAACCTACAGTTACTGTGTAATACAAACTGAGCCAACCTACAGTGTACTGTGTAATGCAAATTGAGCCAACCTACTGTGTGCTGTGTAATACAAACTGAGCCAACCTACAGTGCACTGTGTAACATAAACTGAGTCAACCTATAGTGTACTGTGTAATACAAACTGAGCCAACCTACAGTGTACTGTGTAATACAAACTGAGCCAACCTACAGTGTACTGTGTAATATAAACTGAGCTAACCTGCAGTGTACTGTGTAACATAAACTGGGACAGCCTACAGTGTACTATGTAATACAACCTGAGCCAACCTACAGTGTACTGTGTAATACAAACTGAGCCAACCTACACAGAACTGTGTAATACAAACTGAGGCAACCTACAGTGTACTGTGTAACATAAACTGAGTCAACCTACAGAGTACGATGTAATTCAAACTGAGCGAACCTACAGTGTACTGTGTAATACAAACTCAGCCAACCTACAGTGAACTGTGTTATACAAACTGAGCCAAATGACAGTGTACTGTGCAATACAAACTGAGCCAACCAGCAATGTACTTTTTAATACAAACTGAGCCAACCTACAGTGAACTGTGTAATACAAACTTAGTCAACCTACAGTGTACTGTGTAATACAAGCTGAGCCAACCTACAAGGTACTCTGTAACATAAACTGAGCCAACCTACAGTATACTGTGTAATACAAGCTCAGCCAACCTACAGTGAACTGTGAAATACAAACTGAGCCAACCTACAGTGTACTGTGTAATATAAACTGAGCCAACCTACAGTATACTGTGTAATACAAATTGAGACAACCTGCAGTTTACTGTGTAATACAGACTGAGCCAACCTACAGTGAACTGTGTAATACAAACTGAGCCAACCTACAGTGTACAGTGTAATACAAACTGAGCCATCCTACAGTGTACTGTGTAATGCAAATTGAGCCAACCTACTGTGTGCTGTGTAATACAAACTGAGCCAAAATACAGTGAACTGTGTAATACAAACTGAGCCAACCTACAGTGTAAAATCAGTCTACCTATAGTGTACTGTGTAATACAAACTGAGACAACCTATAGTGTACTGTGTAATACAACCTGAGCCAACCTACAGTGTACTGTGTAATACAAACGGAGCCAACCTACAGTGTACTGTGTAACATAAACTGAGTCAACCTACAGTGTACAGTGCAATACAAATTGAGCCAACCTACAGTGAACGGTGTGATACAAATTGAGCCAACCTATAGTGTACTGTGTAACATAAACTGAGCCAACGTACAGTGTACTGTGTAACATAAACTGAGCCAACCTATAGTGTACTGTGTAATACAAACTGAGCCAACCTACAGTATACTGTGTAATACAAACTGAGCCAACCTACAGTATACTGTGTAATAAAAAATTGAGCCAACCTACAGTGCACTGTGTAATACAAACTGAGCCAAAATACAGTGAACTGCGTAATGCAAACTGAACCAACCTACAGTGTACTGTGTAACATAAACTGAGTCAACCTACAGTGTACTGTGAAATACAAACTGAGCCACCCTACAGTGTACGTTGTAACATAAACTGAGCTAACCAACAATGTAAGGTGTAATACAAACTGAGCCAACTACAGTGAACTGTGTAATACAAACTGAGCCAACATACAGTGTACTCTGTAATACAAACTGAGCCAACCTACAGTGTACTGTGTAATACAAACTGAGCCAACCTATAGTGTACTGTGTAATACAAACTGAGTCAACCTACAGTGTACTGTGTAACATAAACTGAGCCTACCTACAGCGTACTCTGTAACATAAACTGAGCCAACGTACAGTATACTGTGTAAAACAAACCATCCAACCTACAGTGTACTCTGTAATACAAGTTGAGCCAACCAACAGTGTATTGTGTAATACAAATTGAGCCAACCTACACTGTATTGTGTAATACAAACTGAGCCAACCTACACTGAACTGTGTAATTCATCTGAGGCAACCTACAGTGTACTGTGTAACATAAACTGAGTCAACCTACAGTGTACGATGTAATACAAACTGACCGAACATACAGTGTACTGTGTAATACAAACTCAGCCAACCTACAGTGAATTGTGTTATACAAACTGAGCCAAATGACAGTGTACTGTGCAATACAAACTGAGCCAACCAGCAATGTACATTTTAATACAAACTGAGCCAACCTGCAGTGAACTGTGTAATACAAACTTAGTCAACCTACAGTGTACTGTGTAATACAAGCTGAGCCAACCTACAAGGTACTGTGTAACATAAACTGAGCCAACCTACAGTGTACTGTGAAATACAAGTTGAGCCAACCGACAGTGTATTGTGTAATACAAATTGAGCCAACCTACACTGTATTGTGTAATACAAACTGAGCCAACCTACACTGAACTGTGTAATACAAACTGAGGCAACCTACAGTGTACTGTGTAACATAAACTGAGTCAACCTACAGTGTATGATGTAATACAAACTGAGAAAACCTACAGTGTACTGTGTAATACAAACTCAGCCAACCTACAGTGAACTGCGTTATACAAACTGAACCAAATGACAGTGTACTGTGCAATACAAACTGAGCCAACCAGCAATGTACATTTTAATACAAACTGAGCCAACCTACAGTGAACTGTGTAATACAAACTTAGTCAACCTACAGTGTACTGTGTAATACAAGCTGAGCCAACCTACAAGGTACTGTGTAACATAAACTGAGCCAACCTACAGTATACTGTGTAATACAAACTCAGCCAACATTCAGTGAACTGTGTAATACAAACTGAGGCAACCTACAGTGTACTGTGTAACATAAACTGAGCCAACCTACAGTGTACTGTGTAATACAAATTGAGACAACCTGCAGTTTACTGTGTAATACAGACTGAGCCAACCTACAATGAACTGTGTAATACAAACCGAGCCAACCTACAGTGTACTGTGTAATACAAACTGAGCCAACCTACAGTGTACTGTGTAATGCAAATTCAGCAAACCTACTGTGTGCTGTGTAATAGAAAGTGCGCCAAAATACAGTGAACTGTGTAATACAAACTGAGCGAACCTACAGGGTACTCTGTAATACAAACTGAGCCAACCTACAGTGAACTGTTGTAATACAATCTGAGCCAACCTACAGTGTACAGTGTAATACAAAGGGAGCCAACCTACAGTGTACTGTGTAACATAAACTGAGTCAACCTATAGTGTACTATGTAATACAAACTGAGCCAACCTATAGTGTACTTTGTACTGTGTAAAATAAACTGACCCAACCTACAGTGTACTGTGTAATACAAACTGAGCCAACATACAGTGAACTGTGTAATACAAACTTAGTCAACCTACAGTGTACTGTGTAATACAAATTGAGCCAACCTACTGTTTACTGTGTAATACAATCTGAGCCAAAATACAGTGAACTGTGTAATACAAACTGAGCCAACCTACAGTGTACAGTATAACATAAAATGAGTCAACCTATAATGTACAGTGTAACACAAACTGAGCCAACCTACAGTGTACTGTGCAATACAAACTGAGCCAACCTACAGTGTACTGTGTAATACAAACTGAGCCAACCTACAGTGTACTGTGTAATATAAACTGAGCTAACCTGCAGTGTACTGTGTAACATAAACTGGGACAGCCCACAGTGTACTGTGTAATACAACCTGAGCCAACCTACAGTGTACTGTGTAATACAAACGGAGCCAACCTAGTGTACTGTGTAACATAAACTGAGTCAACCTACAGTGTACAGTGCAATACAAATTGAGCCAACCTACAGTGAACGGTGTGATACAAATTGAGCCAACCTATAGTGTACTGTGTAACATAAACTGAGCCAACGTATAGTGTACTGTGTAACAAAAACTGAGCCAACCTACAGTGTACTGTGTAATACAAACTGAGCCAACCTACTGTATACTGTGTAATACAAACTGAGCCAAAATACATTGAACTGTGTAATGCAAACTGAACCAACCTACAGTGTACTCTGTAACATAAACTGAGTCAACCTACAGTGTACTCTGAAATACAAGTTGAGCCAACCGACAGTGTATTGTGTAATACAAATTGAGCCAACCTACACTGTATTTGTAATACAAACTGAGCCAACCTACACTGAACTGTGTAATACAAACTGAGGCAACCTACAGTGTACTGTGTAACATAAACTGAGTCAACCTATAGTGTACGATGTAATACAAACTGAGAAAACCTACAGTGTACTGTGTAATACAAACTCAGCCAACCTACAGTGAACTGTGTTATACAAACTGAGCCAAATGACAGTGTACTGTGCAATACAAACTGAGCCAACCAGCAATGTACATTTTAATACAAACTGAGCCAACCTACAGTGAACTGTGTAATACAAACTTAGTCAACCTACAGTGTACTGTGTAATACAAGCTGAGCCAACCTACAAGGTACTGTGTAACATAAACTGAGCCAACCTACAGTATACTGTGTAATACAAACACAGCCAACCTACAGTGAACTGTGTAATACAAACTGAGCCAACCTACAGTGTACTGTGTAGCATAAACTGAGCCAACCTACCGTATACTGTGTAATACAAATTGAGACAACCTGCAGTTTACTGTGTAATACAGACTGAGCCAACCTACAGTGAACTGTGTAATACAAACCGAGCCAACCTACAGTGTACTGTGTAATACAAACTGAGCCAACCTACAGTGTACTGTGTAATGCAAATTGAGCCAACCTACTGTGTGCTGTGTAATACAAACTGAGCCAACCTACAGTGTAAAGTGTAACATAAAATCAGTCAACATATAGTATACTGTGTAATACAAACTGAGACAACCTACAGGGTACTCTGTAATACAAACTGAGCCAAACTACAGTGAACTGCGTAATGCAAACTGAACCAACCTATAGTATACTGTGTAACATAAACTGAGTCAACCTACAGTGTACTGTGAAATACAAACTGAGCCAACCTACAGTGTACGTTGTAACATAAACTGAGCTAACCAACAATGTAAGGTGTAATACAAACTGAGCCAACCTACAGTGAACTGTGTAATACAAACTGAGCCAACATACAGTGTACTCTGTAATACAAACTGAGCCAACCTACAGTGTACTGTGTAATACAAACTGAGCCAACCTATAGTGTACTGTGTAATACAAACTGAGTCAACCTACAGTGTACTGTGTAACATAAACTGAGCCTACCTACAGCGTACTCTGTAACATAAACTGAGCCAACGTACAGTATACTGTGTAAAACAAACCATCCAACCTACAGTGTACTCTGTAATACAAGTTGAGCCAACCGACAGTGTATTGTGTAATACAAATTGAGCCAACCTACACTGTATTGTGTAATACAAACTGAGCCAACCTACACTGAACTGTGTAATTCATCTGAGGCAACCTACAGTGTACTGTGTAACATAAACTGAGTCAACCTACAGTGTACGATGTAATACAAACTGACCGAACATACAGTGTACTGTGTAATACAAACTCAGCCAACCTACAGTGAACTGTGTTATACAAACTGAGCCAAATGACAGTGTACTGTGCAATACAAACTGAGCCAACCAGCAATGTACATTTTAATACAAACTGAGCCAACCTGCAGTGAACTGTGTAATACAAACTTAGTCAACCTACAGTGTACTGTGTAATACAAGCTGAGCCAACCTACAAGGTACTGTGTAACATAAACTGAGCCAACCTACAGTATACTGTGTAATACAAACACAGCCAACCTACAGTGAAATGTGTAATACAAACTGAGCCAACCTACAGTGTACTGTGTAACATAAACTGAGCCAACCTACAGTATACTGTGTAATACAAATTGAGACAACCTGCAGTTTACTGTGTAATACAGACTGAGCCAACCTACAGTGAACTGTGTAATATAAACCGAGCCAACCTACAGTTACTGTGTAATACAAACTGAGCCAACCTACAGTGTACTGTGTAATGCAAATTGAGCCAACCTACTGTGTGCTGTGTAATACAAACTGAGCCAAAATACAGTGAACTGTGTAATACAAACTGAGCCAACCTACAGTGTAAAGTGTAACATAAAATGAGTCAACCTATAGTGTAATGTGTAATACAAACTGAGACAACCTACAGGGTACTCTGTAATGCAAACTGAGCCAACCTACAGTGAACTGTGTAATACAAACTGAGCCAACCTACAGTGCACTGTGTAACATAAACTGAGTCAACCTATAGTGTACTGTGTAATACAAACTGAGCCAACCTACAGTGTACTGTGTAATACAAACTGAGCCAACCTACAGTGTACTGTGTAATATAAACTGAGCTAACCTGCAGTGTACTGTGTAACATAAACTGGGACAGCCTACAGTGTACTATGTAATACAACCTGAGCCAACCTACAGTGTACTGTGTAATACAAACTGAGCCAACCTACACAGAACTGTGTAATACAAACTGAGGCAACCTACAGTGTACTGTGTAACATAAACTGAGTCAACCTACAGAGTACGATGTAATTCAAACTGAGCGAACCTACAGTGTACTGTGTAATACAAACTCAGCCAACCTACAGTGAACTGTGTTATACAAACTGAGCCAAATGACAGTGTACTGTGCAATACAAACTGAGCCAACCAGCAATGTACTTTTTAATACAAACTGAGCCAACCTACAGTGAACTGTGTAATACAAACTTAGTCAACCTACAGTGTACTGTGTAATACAAGCTGAGCCAACCTACAAGGTACTCTGTAACATAAACTGAGCCAACCTACAGTATACTGTGTAATACAAGCTCAGCCAACCTACAGTGAACTGTGAAATACAAACTGAGCCAACCTACAGTGTACTGTGTAATATAAACTGAGCCAACCTACAGTATATTGTGTAATACAAATTGAGACAACCTGCAGTTTACTGTGTAATACAGACTGAGCCAACCTACAGTGAACTGTGTAATACAAACTGAGCCAACCTACAGTGTACAGTGTAATACAAACTGAGCCATCCTACAGTGTACTGTGTAATGCAAATTGAGCCAACCTACTGTGTGCTGTGTAATACAAACTGAGCCAAAATACAGTGAACTGTGTAATACAAACTGAGCCAACCTACAGTGTAAAATCAGTCTACCTATAGTGTACTGTGTAATACAAACTGAGACAACCTATAGTGTACTGTGTAATACAACCTGAGCCAACCTACAGTGTACTGTGTAATACAAACGGAGCCAACCTACAGTGTACTGTGTAACATAAACTGAGTCAACCTACAGTGTACAGTGCAATACAAATTGAGCCAACCTACAGTGAACGGTGTGATACAAATTGAGCCAACCTATAGTGTACTGTGTAACATAAACTGAGCCAACGTACAGTGTACTGTGTAACATAAACTGAGCCAACCTATAGTGTACTGTGTAATACAAACTGAGCCAACCTACAGTATACTGTGTAATACAAACTGAGCCAACCTACAGTATACTGTGTAATAAAAAATTGAGCCAACCTACAGTGCACTGTGTAATACAAACTGAGCCAAAATACAGTGAACTGCGTAATGCAAACTGAACCAACCTACAGTGTACTGTGTAACATAAACTGAGTCAACCTACAGTGTACTGTGAAATACAAACTGAGCCAACCTACAGTGTACGTTGTAACATAGACTGAGCTAACCAACAATGTAAGGTGTAATACAAACTGAGCCAACCTACAGTGAACTGTGTAATACAAACTGAGCCAACATACAGTGTACTCTGTAATACAAACTGAGCCAACCTACAGTGTACTGTGTAATACAAACTGAGCCAACCTATAGTGTACTGTGTAATACAAACTGAGTCAACCTACAGTGTACTGTGTAACATAAACTGAGCCTACCTACAGCGTACTCTGTAACATAAACTGAGCCAACGTACAGTATACTGTGTAAAACAAACCATCCAACCTACAGTGTACTCTGTAATACAAGTTGAGCCAACCAACAGTGTATTGTGTAATACAAATTGAGCCAACCTACACTGTATTGTGTAATACAAACTGAGCCAACCTACACTGAACTGTGTAATTCATCTGAGGCAACCTACAGTGTACTGTGTAACATAAACTGAGTCAACCTACAGTGTACGATGTAATACAAACTGACCGAACATACAGTGTACTGTGTAATACAAACTCAGCCAACCTACAGTGAATTGTGTTATACAAACTGAGCCAAATGACAGTGTACTGTGCAATACAAACTGAGCCAACCAGCAATGTACATTTTAATACAAACTGAGCCAACCTGCAGTGAACTGTGTAATACAAACTTAGTCAACCTACAGTGTACTGTGTAATACAAGCTGAGCCAACCTACAAGGTACTGTGTAACATAAACTGAGCCAACCTACAGTATACTGTGTAATACAAACACAGCCAACCTACAGTGAAATGTGTAATACAAACTGAGCCAACCTACAGTGTACTGTGTAACATAAACTGAGACAACCTACAGGGTACTCTGTAATGCAAACTGAGCCAACCTACAGAGAACTGTGTAATACAAACTGAGCCAACCTACAGTGCACTGTGTAACATAAACTGAGTCAACCTATAGTGTACTGTGTAATACAAACTGAGTCAACCTACAGTGTACTGTGTAACATAAACTGAGCCAACTACAGCGTACTCTGTAACATAACTGAGCCAACGTACAGTATACTGTATAAAACAAACTAGCCAACCTACAGTGTACTCTGTAATACAAGTTGAGCCAACCGACACTGTATTGTGTAATACAAATTGAGCCAACCTACACTGTATTGTGTAATACAAACTGAGCCAACCTACACTGAACTGTGTAATACAAACTGAGGCAACCTACAGTGTACGATGTAATACAAACCGAGCCAACCTACAGTGTACTGTGTAATACAAACTGAGCCAACCTACAGTGTACTGTGTAATGCAAATTGAGCCAACCTACTGTGTGCTGTGTAATACAAACTGAGCCAAAATACAGTGAACTGTGTAATACAAACTGAGCCAACCTACAGTGTAAAATCAGTCTACCTATAGTGTACTGTGTAATACAAACTGAGACAACCTATAGTGTACTGTGTAATACAACCTGAGTCAACCTACAGTGTACTGTGTAATACAAACGGAGCCAACCTACAGTGTACTGTGTAACATAAACTGAGTCAACCTACAGTGTACAGTGCAATACAAATTGAGCCAACCTACAGTGAACGGTGTGATACAAATTGAGCCAACCTATAGTGTACTGTGTAACATAAACTGAGCCAACGTACAGTGTACTGTGTAACATAAACTGAGCCAACCTATAGTGTACTGTGTAATACAAACTGAGCCAACCTACAGTATACTGTGTAATACAAACTGAGCCAACCTACAGTATACTGTGTAATAAAAAATTGAGCCAACCTACAGTGCACTGTGTAATACAAACTGAGCCAAAATACAGTGAACTGCGTAATGCAAACTGAACCAACCTACAGTGTACTGTGTAACATAAACTGAGTCAACCTACAGTGTACTGTGAAATACAAACTGAGCCAACCTACAGTGTACGTTGTAACATAAACTGAGCTAACCAACAATGTAAGGTGTAATACAAACTGAGCCAACCTACAGTGAACTGTGTAATACAAACTGAGCCAACATACAGTGTACTCTGTAATACAAACTGAGCCAACCTACAGTGTACTGTGTAATACAAACTGAGCCAACCTATAGTGTACTGTGTAATACAAACTGAGTCAACCTACAGTGTACTGTGTAACATAAACTGAGCCTACCTGCAGCGTACTCTGTAACATAAACTGAGCCAACGTACAGTATACTGTGTAAAACAAACCATCCAACCTACAGTGTACTCTGTAATACAAGTTGAGCCAACCAACAGTGTATTGTGTAATACAAATTGAGCCAACCTACACTGTATTGTGTAATACAAACTGAGCCAACCTACACTGAACTGTGTAATTCATCTGAGGCAACCTACAGTGTACTGTGTAACATAAACTGAGTCAACCTACAGTGTACGATGTAATACAAACTGACCGAACATACAGTGTACTGTGTAATACAAACTCAGCCAACCTACAGTGAATTGTGTTATACAAACTGAGCCAAATGACAGTGTACTGTGCAATACAAACTGAGCCAACCAGCAATGTACATTTTAATACAAACTGAGCCTACCTACAGAGAACTGTGTAATACAAACTGAGCCAACCTACAGTGCACTGTGTAACATAAACTGAGTCAACCTATAGTGTACTGTGTAATACAAACTGAGTCAACCTACAGTGTACTGTGTAACATAAACTGAGCCAACTACAGCGTACTCTGTAACATAACTGAGCCAACGTACAGTATACTGTATAAAACAAACTAGCCAACCTACAGTGTACTCTGTAATACAAGTTGAGCCAACCGACACTGTATTGTGTAATACAAATTGAGCCAACCTACACTGTATTGTGTAATACAAACTGAGCCAACCTACACTGAACTGTGTAATACAAACTGAGGCAACCTACAGTGTACGATGTAATACAAACCGAGCCAACCTACAGTGTACTGTGTAATACAAACTGAGCCAACCTACAGTGTACTGTGTAATGCAAATTGAGCCAACCTACTGTGTGCTGTGTAATACAAACTGAGCCAAAATACAGTGAACTGTGTAATACAAACTGAGCCAAACTACAGTGTAAAATCAGTCAACATATAGTGTACTGTGTAATACAAACTGAGCTAACCTGCAGTCTACTGTGTAATACAAACTGGGACAACCTACAGTGTACTGTGTAATACAACCTGAGCCAACCTACAGTGTACTGTGTAATACAAACGGAGCCAACCTACAGTGTACTGTGTAACATAAACTGAGTCAACCTACAGTGCACAGTGCAATACAAATTGAGCCAACCTACAGTGAACGGTGTGATACAAATTGAGCCAACCTATAGTGTACTGTGTAACATAAACTGAGCCAACGTAACGTGTACTGTGTAACAAAAACTGAGCCAACCTACAGTGTACTGTGTAATACAAACTGAGCCAACCTACAGTGTACTGTGTAATACAAACTGAGCCAACCTACAGTATACTGTGTAATAAAAAATTGAGCCAACCTGCAGTGTACTGTGTAATACAAACTGAGCCAAAATACAGTGAACTGTGTAATGCAAACTGAACCAACCTACAGTGTACTGTGTAACATAAACTGATTCAACCTACAGTGTACTGTGAAATACAAACTGAGCCAACCTACAGTGTATGTTGTAACATAAACTGAGCTAACCAACAATGTACTGTGTAATACAAACTGAGCCAACCTACAGTGAACCGTGTAGTACAAACTGAGCCAACATACAGTGTACTGTGTAATACAAACTGAGCCAACCTACAGTGTACTGTGTAATACAAACTGAGCCAACCTATAGTGTACTGTGTAATACAAACTGAGTCAACCTACAGCGTACTCTGTAACATAAACTGAGCCAACGTACAGTATACTGTGTAAAACAAACTAGCCAACCTACAGTGTACTCTGTAATACAAGTTGAGCCAACCGACAGTGTATTGTGTAATACAAATTGAGCCAACCTACACTGTATTGTGTAATACAAACTGTGCCAACCTACACTGAACTGTGTAATACAAACTGAGGCAACCTACAGTGTACTGTGTAACATAAACTGAGTCAACCTACAGTGTACGATGTAATACAAACTAACCGAACCTACAGTGTACTGTGTAATACAATCTCAGCCAACCTACAGTCAACTGTGTTATACAAACTGAGCCAAATGACAGTGTACTGTGCAATACAAACTGAGCCAACCAGCAATGTAAATTTTAATACAAACTGAGCCAACCTACAGTGAACTGTGTAATACAAACTTAGTCAACCTACAGTGCACTGTGTAATACAAGCTGAGCCAACCTACAAGGTACTGTGTAACATAAACTGAGCCAACCTACAGTATACTGTGTAATACAAACACAGCCAACCTACAGTGAACTGTGTAATACAAACTGAGCCAACCTACAGTGTACTGTGTAACATAAACTGAGCCAACCTACAGTATACTGCGTAATACAAATTGAGACAACCTGCAGTTTACAGTGTAATACAGACTGAGCCAACCTACAGTGAACTGTGTAATACAAACCGAACCAACCTACAGTGTACTGTGTAATACAAACTGAGCCAACCTACAGTGTACTGTGTAATGCAAATTGAGCCAACCTACTGTGTGCTGTGTAATACAAACTGAGCCAAAATACAGTGAACTGTGTAATACAAACTGAGCCAACCTACAGTGTACTGTGTAATATAAACTGAGCTAACCTGCAGTGTACTGTGTAACATAAACTGGGACAGCCTACAGTGTACTGTGTAATACAACCTGAGCCAACCTACAGTGTACTGTGTAATGCAAACGGAGCCAACCTACAGTGTACTGTGTAACATAAACTGAGTCAACCTACAGTGTACAGTGCAATACAAATTGAGCCAACCTACAGTGAACGGTGTGATACAAATTGAGCCAACCTATAGTGTACTGTGTAACATAAACTGAGCCAACGTATAGTGTACTGTGTAACATAAACTGAGCCAACCTACAGTGTACTGTGTAATACAAACTGAGCCAACCTACAGTATACTGTGTAATACAAACTGAGCCAAAATACATTGAACTGTGTAATGCAAACTGAACCAACCTACAGTGTACTGTGTAACATAAACTGAGTCAACCTACAGTGTACTGTGAAATACAAGTTGAGCCAACCGACAGTGTATTGTGTAATACAAATTGAGCCAACCTACACTGTATTGTGTAATACAAACTGAGCCAACCTACACTGAACTCTGTAATACAAACTGAGACAACCTACAGTGAACTGTGTAATACAATCTGAGCCAACCTATAGTATACTGTGTAATATAAACTGAGCCAACCTATAGTGAACTGTGTAATACAAACTGAGCCAAACTACAGTGTACAGTGCAATAAAAACTGAGCCAACCAGCAATGTACCATGTAATACAAACTGAGCCAACCTACGGTGTACTGTGTAACATAAACTGAGCCAACCTACAGTGAACTGTGTAATACAAACTTAGTCAACCTACAGTGTACTGTGTAACATAAACTGAGTCAACCTACAGAGTACGATGTAATTCAAACTGAGCGAACCTACAGTGTACTGTGTAATACAAACTCAGCCAACCTACAGTGAACTGTGTTATACAAACTGAGCCAAATGACAGTGTACTGTGCAATACAAACTGAGCCAACCAGCAATGTACATTTTAATACAAACTGAGCTAACCTACAGTGAACTGTGTAATACAAACTTAGTCAACCTACAGTGTACTGTGTCATACAAGCTGAGCCAACCTACAAGGTACTCTGTAACATAAACTGAGCCAACCTACAGTATACTGTGTAATACAAGCTCAGCCAACCTACAGTGAACTGTGTAATACAAACTGAGCCAACCTACAGTGTACTGTGTAATATAAACTGAGCCAACCTACAGTATACTGTGTAATACAAATTGAGACAACCTGCAGTTTACTGTGTAATACAGACTGAGCCAACCTACAGTGAACTGTGTAATACAAACCGAGCCAACCTACAGAGTACTTTGTAATACAAACTGAGCCAACCTACAGTGTACTGTGTAATGCAAATTGAGGCAACCTACTGTGTGCTGTGTAATACAAACTGAGCCAAAATACAGTGAACTTTGTAATACAAACTGAGCCAACCTACAGTGTAAAATGTAACATAAAATCAGTCAACCTATAGTGTTCTGTGTAATACAAACTGCGACAACCTGCAGTTTACTGTGTAATACGGACTGAGCCAACCTACAGTGAACTGTGTAATACAAACTGAGACAACCTACAGGGTACTCTGTAATACAAACTGAGCCAACCTACAGTGAACTGTGTAATACAATCTGAGCCAACCTATAGTATACTGTGTAATATAAACTGAGCCAACCTATAGTGAACTGTGTAATACAAACTGAGCCAAACTACAGTGTACTGTGCAATAAAAACTGAGCCAACCAGCAATGTACAGTGTAATACAAACTGAGCCAACCTACAGTGAACTGTGTAATACAAACTTATTCAACCTACAGTGTACTCTGTAATACAAATTGAGCCAACCTACTGTTTACTGTGTAATACAATCTGAGCCAAAATACAGTGAACTGTGTAATACAAACTGAGCCAACCTACAGTGTACTGTGTAATACAAACTGAGCCAACCTACAGTGTACTGTGTAATATAAACTGAGCTAACCTGCAGTGTACTGTGTAACATAAACTGGGACAGCCTACAGTGTACTGTGTAATACAACCTGAGCCAACCTACAGTGTACTGTGTAATACAAACGGAGCCAACCTACAGTGTACTGTGTAACATAAACTGAGTCAACCTACAGTGTACAGTGCAATACAAATTGAGCCAACCTACAGTGAACGGTGTGATACAAATTGAGCCAACCTATAGTGTACTGTGTAACATAAACTGAGCCAACGTATAGTGTACTGTGTAACATAAACTGAGCCAACCTACAGTGTACTGTGTAATACAAACTGAGCCAACCTACAGTCTACTGTGTAATACAAACTGAGCCAAAATACATTGAACTGTGTAATGCTAACTGAACCAACCTACAGTGTACTGTGTAACATAAACTGAGTCAACCTACAGTGTACTGTGAAATACAAGTTGAGCCAACCGACAGTGTATTGTGTAATACAAATTGAGCCAACCTACACTGTATTGTGTAATACAAACTGAGCCAACCTACACTGAACTGTGTAATACAAACTGAGGCAACCTACAGTGTACTGTGTAACATAAACTGAGTCAACCTACAGTGTATGATGTAATACAAACTGAGAAAACCTACAGTGTACTGTGTAATACAAACTCAGCCAACCTACAGTGAACTGCGTTATACAAACTGAACCAAATGACAGTGTACTGTGCAATACAAACTGAGCCAACCAGCAATGTACATTTTAATACAAACTGAGCCAACCTACAGTGAACTGTGTAATACAAACTTAGTCAACCTACAGTGTACTGTGTAATACAAGCTGAGCCAACCTACAAGGTACTGTGTAACATAAACTGAGCCAACCTACAGTATACTGTGTAATACAAACTCAGCCAACATTCAGTGAACTGTGTAATACAAACTGAGGCAACCTACAGTGTACTGTGTAACATAAACTGAGCCAACCTACAGTGTACTGTGTAATACAAATTGAGACAACCTGCAGTTTACTGTGTAATACAGACTGAGCCAACCTACAATGAACTGTGTAATACAAACCGAGCCAACCTACAGTGTACTGTGTAATACAAACTGAGCCAACCTACAGTGTACTGTGTAATGCAAATTCAGCAAACCTACTGTGTGCTGTGTAATAGAAAGTGCGCCAAAATACAGTGAACTGTGTAATACAAACTGAGCGAACCTACAGGGTACTCTGTAATACAAACTAAGCCAACCTACAGTGAACTGTGTAATACAATCTGAGCCAACCTACAGTGTACAGTGTAATACAAAGGGAGCCAACCTACAGTGTACTGTGTAACATAAACTGAGTCAACCTATAGTGTACTATGTAATACAAACTGAGCCAACCTATAGTGTACTTTGTACTGTGTAAAATAAACTGACCCAACCTACAGTGTACTGTGTAATACAAACTGAGCCAACATACAGTGAACTGTGTAATACAAACTTAGTCAACCTACAGTGTACTGTGTAATACAAATTGAGCCAACCTACTGTTTACTGTGTAATACAATCTGAGCCAAAATACAGTGAACTGTGTAATACAAACTGAGCCAACCTACAGTGTACAGTATAACATAAAATGAGTCAACCTATAATGTACAGTGTAACACAAACTGAGCCAACCTACAGTGTACTGTGCAATACAAACTGAGCCAACCTACAGTGTACTGTGTAATACAAACTGAGCCAACCTACAGTGTACTGTGTAATATAAACTGAGCTAACCTGCAGTGTACTGTGTAACATAAACTGGGACAGCCCACAGTGTACTGTGTAATACAACCTGAGCCAACCTACAGTGTACTGTGTAATACAAACGGAGCCAACCTAGTGTACTGTGTAACATAAACTGAGTCAACCTACAGTGTACAGTGCAATACAAATTGAGCCAACCTACAGTGAACGGTGTGATACAAATTGAGCCAACCTATAGTGTACTGTGTAACATAAACTGAGCCAACGTATAGTGTACTGTGTAACAAAAACTGAGCCAACCTACAGTGTACTGTGTAATACAAACTGAGCCAACCTACTGTATACTGTGTAATACAAACTGAGCCAAAATACATTGAACTGTGTAATGCAAACTGAACCAACCTACAGTGTACTCTGTAACATAAACTGAGTCAACCTACAGTGTACTCTGAAATACAAGTTGAGCCAACCGACAGTGTATTGTGTAATACAAATTGAGCCAACCTACACTGTATTTGTAATACAAACTGAGCCAACCTACACTGAACTGTGTAATACAAACTGAGGCAACCTACAGTGTACTGTGTAACATAAACTGAGTCAACCTATAGTGTACGATGTAATACAAACTGAGAAAACCTACAGTGTACTGTGTAATACAAACTCAGCCAACCTACAGTGAACTGTGTTATACAAACTGAGCCAAATGACAGTGTACTGTGCAATACAAACTGAGCCAACCAGCAATGTACATTTTAATACAAACTGAGCCAACCTACAGTGAACTGTGTAATACAAACTTAGTCAACCTACAGTGTACTGTGTAATACAAGCTGAGCCAACCTACAAGGTACTGTGTAACATAAACTGAGCCAACCTACAGTATACTGTGTAATACAAACACAGCCAACCTACAGTGAACTGTGTAATACAAACTGAGCCAACCTACAGTGTACTGTGTAGCATAAACTGAGCCAACCTACCGTATACTGTGTAATACAAATTGAGACAACCTGCAGTTTACTGTGTAATACAGACTGAGCCAACCTACAGTGAACTGTGTAATACAAACCGAGCCAACCTACAGTGTACTGTGTAATACAAACTGAGCCAACCTACAGTGTACTGTGTAATGCAAATTGAGCCAACCTACTGTGTGCTGTGTAATACAAACTGAGCCAACCTACAGTGTAAAGTGTAACATAAAATCAGTCAACATATAGTATACTGTGTAATACAAACTGAGACAACCTACAGGGTACTCTGTAATACAAACTGAGCCAAACTACAGTGAACTGCGTAATGCAAACTGAACCAACCTACAGTGTACTGTGTAACATAAACTGAGTCAACCTACAGTGTACTGTGAAATACAAACTGAGCCAACCTACAGTGTACGTTGTAACATAAACTGAGCTAACCAACAATGTAAGGTGTAATACAAACTGAGCCAACCTACAGTGAACTGTGTAATACAAACTGAGCCAACATACAGTGTACTCTGTAATACAAACTGAGCCAACCTACAGTGTACTGTGTAATACAAACTGAGCCAACCTATAGTGTACTGTGTAATACAAACTGAGTCAACCTACAGTGTACTGTGTAACATAAACTGAGCCTACCTACAGCGTACTCTGCAACATAAACTGAGCCAACGTACAGTATACTGTGTAAAACAAACCATCCAACCTACAGTGTACTCTGTAATACAAGTTGAGCCAACCGACAGTGTATTGTGTAATACAAATTGAGCCAACCTACACTGTATTGTGTAATACAAACTGAGCCAACCTACACTGAACTGTGTAATTCATCTGAGGCAACCTACAGTGTACTGTGTAACATAAACTGAGTCAACCTACAGTGTACGATGTAATACAAACTGACCGAACATACAGTGTACTGTGTAATACAAACTCAGCCAACCTACAGTGAACTGTGTTATACAAACTGAGCCAAATGACAGTGTACTGTGCAATACAAACTGAGCCAACCAGCAATGTACATTTTAATACAAACTGAGCCAACCTGCAGTGAACTGTGTAATACAAACTTAGTCAACCTACAGTGTACTGTGTAATACAAGCTGAGCCAACCTACAAGGTACTGTGTAACATAAACTGAGCCAACCTACAGTATACTGTGTAATACAAACACAGCCAACCTACAGTGAAATGTGTAATACAAACTGAGCCAACCTACAGTGTACTGTGTAACATAAACTGAGCCAACCTACAGTATACTGTGTAATACAAATTGAGACAACCTGCAGTTTACTGTGTAATACAGACTGAGCCAACCTACAGTGAACTGTGTAATATAAACCGAGCCAACCTACAGTTACTGTGTAATACAAACTGAGCCAACCTACAGTGTACTGTGTAATGCAAATTGAGCCAACCTACTGTGTGCTGTGTAATACAAACTGAGCCAAAATACAGTGAACTGT
This sequence comes from Mobula birostris, assembly GCF_030028105.1. NCBI lineage: Eukaryota > Metazoa > Chordata > Chondrichthyes > Myliobatiformes > Myliobatidae > Mobula > Mobula birostris. Next base: position 97,780,107 of record NC_092376.1, read on the forward strand.
GTAATACAAACTGAGCCAACCTACAGTGTAAAGTGTAACATAAAATGAGTCAACCTATAGTGTACTGTGTAATACAAACTGAGACAACCTACAGGGTACTCTGTAATGCAAACTGAGCCAACCTACAGTGAACTGTGTAATACAAACTGAGCCAACCTACAGTGTACTGTGTAATACAAACTGAGCCAACCTATAGTGTACTGTGTAATACAAACTGAGTCAACCTACAGCGTACTCTGTAACATAAACTGAGCCAACGTACAGTATACTGTGTAAAACAAACTAGCCAACCTACAGTGTACTCTGTAATACAAGTTGAGCCAACCGACAGTGTATTGTGTAATACAAATTGAGCCAACCTACACTGTATTGTGTAATACAAACTGTGCCAACCTACACTGAACTGTGTAATACAAACTGAGGCAACCTACAGTGTACTGTGTAACATAAACTGAGTCAACCTACAGTGTACGATGTAATACAAACTAACCGAACCTACAGTGTACTGTGTAATACAATCTCAGCCAACCTACAGTCAACTGTGTTATACAAACTGAGCCAAATGACAGTGTACTGTGCAATACAAACTGAGCCAACCAGCAATGTAAATTTTAATACAAACTGAGCCAACCTACAGTGAACTGTGTAATACAAACTTAGTCAACCTACAGTGCACTGTGTAATACAAGCTGAGCCAACCTACAAGGTACTGTGTAACATAAACTGAGCCAACCTACAGTATACTGTGTAATACAAACACAGCCAACCTACAGTGAACTGTGTAATACAAACTGAGCCAACCTACAGTGTACTGTGTAACATAAACTGAGCCAACCTACAGTATACTGCGTAATACAAATTGAGACAACCTGCAGTTTACAGTGTAATACAGACTGAGCCAACCTACAGTGAACTGTGTAATACAAACCGAACCAACCTACAGTGTACTGTGTAATACAAACTGAGCCAACCTACAGTGTACTGTGTAATGCAAATTGAGCCAACCTACTGTGTGCTGTGTAATACAAACTGAGCCAAAATACAGTGAACTGTGTAATACAAACTGAGCCAACCTACAGTGTAAAGTGTAACATAAAATCAGTTAACCTATAGTATACTGTGTAATACAAACTGAGACAACCTACAGGGTACTCTGTAATACAAACTGAGCCAACCTACAGTGAACTGTGTAATACAAACTGAGCCAAACTACAGTGCACTGTGTAACATAAACTGAGTCAACCTATAGTGTACTGTGTAATACAAACTGAGTCAACCTACAGTGTACTGTGTAACATAAACTGAGCCAACTACAGCGTACTCTGTAACATAACTGAGCCAACGTACAGTATACTTTGTAAAACAAACTAGCCAACCTACAGTGTACTCTGTAATACAAGTTGAGCCAACCGACAGTGTATTGTGTAATACAAATTGAGCCAACCTACACTGTATTGTGTAATACAAACTGAGCCAACCTACAGTGTACGTTGTAACATAAACTGAGCTAACCAACAATGTACTGTGTAATACAAACTGAGCCAACCTACAGTGAACCGTGTAATACAAACTGAGCCAACATACAGTGTACTGTGTAATACAAACTGAGCCAACCTACAGTGTACTGTGTAATACAAACTGAGCCAACCTACAGTGTACTGTGTAATACAATCTGAGCCAACCTATAGTATACTGTGTAATATAAACTGAGCCAACCTATAGTGAACAGTGTAATACAAACTGAGCCAAACTATAGTGTACTGTGCAATAAAAACTGAGCCAACCAGCAATGTACAGTGTAATACAAACTGAGCCAACCTACAGTGAACTGTGTAATACAAACTTATTCAACCTACAGTGTACTCTGTAATACAAATTGAGCCAACCTACTGTTTACTGTGTAATACAATCTGAGCCAAAATACAGTGAACTGTGTAATACAAACTGAGCCAACCTACAGTGTACAGTATAACATAAAATGAGTCAACCTATAATGTACAGTGTAACACAAACTGAGCCAACCTACAGTGTACTGTGCAATACAAACTGAGCCAACCTACAGTGTACTGTGTAATATAAACTGAGCTAACCTGCAGTGTACTGTGTAACATAAACTGGGACAGCCTACAGTCTACTGTGTAATACAACCTGAGCCAACCTACAGTGTACTGTGTAATGGAAACGGAGCCAACCTACAGTGTACTGTGTAACATAAACTGAGTCAACCTACAGTGTACAGTGCAATACAAATTGAGCCAACCTACAGTGAACGGTGTGATACAAATTGAGCCAACCTATAGTGTACTGTGTAACATAAACTGAGCCAACGTATAGTGTACTGTGTAACATAAACTGAGCCAACCTACAGTGTACTGTGTAATACAAACTGAGCCAACCTACAGTATACTGTGTAATACAAACTGAGCCAAAATACATTGAACTGTGTAATGCAAACTGAACCAACCTACAGTGTACTGTGTAACATAAACTGAGTCAACCTACAGTGTACTGTGAAATACAAGTTGAGCCAACCGACAGTGTATTGTGTAATACAAATTGAGCCAACCTACACTGTATTGTGTAATACAAACTGAGCCAACCTACACTGAACTCTGTAATACAAACTGAGACAACCTACAGTGAACTGTGTAATACAATCTGAGCCAACCTATAGTATACTGTGTAATATAAACTGAGCCAACCTATAGTGAACTGTGTAATACAAACTGAGCCAAACTACAGAGTACAGTGCAATAAAAACTGAGCCAACCAGCAATGTACCATGTAATACAAACTGAGCCAACCTACGGTGTACTGTGTAACATAAACTGAGCCAACCTACAGTGAACTGTGTAATACAAACTTAGTCAACCTACAGTGTACTGTGTAACATAAACTGAGTCAACCTACAGAGTACGATGTAATTCAAACTGAGCGAACCTACAGTGTACTGTGTAATACAAACTCAGCCAACCTACAGTGAACTGTGTTATACAAACTGAGCCAAATGACAGTGTACTGTGCAATACAAACTGAGCCAACCAGCAATGTACATTTTAATACAAACTGAGCTAACCTACAGTGAACTGTGTAATACAAACTTAGTCAACCTACAGTGTACTGTGTCATACAAGCTGAGCCAACCTACAAGGTACTCTGTAACATAAACTGAGCCAACCTACAGTATACTGTGTAATACAAGCTCAGCCAACCTACAGTGAACTGTGTAATACAAACTGAGCCAACCTACAGTGTACTGTGTAATATAAACTGAGCCAACCTACAGTATACTGTGTAATACAAATTGAGACAACCTGCAGTTTACTGTGTAATACAGACTGAGCCAACCTACAGTGAACTGTGTAATACAAACCGAGCCAACCTACAGAGTACTTTGTAATACAAACTGAGCCAACCTACAGTGTACTGTGTAATGCAAATTGAGGCAACCTACTGTGTGCTGTGTAATACAAACTGAGCCAAAATACAGTGAACTTTGTAATACAAACTGAGCCAACCTACAGTGTAAAATGTAACATAAAATCAGTCAACCTATAGTGTTCTGTGTAATACAAACTGCGACAACCTGCAGTTTACTGTGTAATACGGACTGAGCCAACCTACAGTGAACTGTGTAATACAAACTGAGACAACCTACAGGGTACTCTGTAATACAAACTGAGCCAACCTACAGTGAACTGTGTAATACAATCTGAGCCAACCTATAGTATACTGTGTAATATAAACTGAGCCAACCTATAGTGAACTGTGTAATACAAACTGAGCCAAACTACAGTGTACTGTGCAATAAAAACTGAGCCAACCAGCAATGTACAGTGTAATACAAACTGAGCCAACCTACAGTGAACTGTGTAATACAAACTTATTCAACCTACAGTGTACTCTGTAATACAAATTGAGCCAACCTACTGTTTACTGTGTAATACAATCTGAGCCAAAATACAGTGAACTGTGTAATACAAACTGAGCCAACCTACAGTGTACAGTATAACATAAAATGAGTCAACCTATAATGTACAGTGTAACACAAACTGAGCCAACCTACAGTGTACTGTGCAATACAAACTGAGCCAACCTACAGTGTACTGTGTAATACAAACTGAGCCAACCTACAGTGTACTGTGTAATATAAACTGAGCTAACCTGCAGTGTACTGTGTAACATAAACTGGGACAGCCTACAGTGTACTGTGTAATACAACCTGAGCCAACCTACAGTGTACTGTGTAATACAAACGGAGCCAACCTACAGTGTACTGTGTAACATAAACTGAGTCAACCTACAGTGTACAGTGCAATACAAATTGAGCCAACCTACAGTGAACGGTGTGATACAAATTGAGCCAACCTATAGTGTACTGTGTAACATAAACTGAGCCAACGTATAGTGTACTGTGTAACATAAACTGAGCCAACCTACAGTGTACTGTGTAATACAAACTGAGCCAACCTACAGTCTACTGTGTAATACAAACTGAGCCAAAATACATTGAACTGTGTAATGCTAACTGAACCAACCTACAGTGTACTGTGTAACATAAACTGAGTCAACCTACAGTGTACTGTGAAATACAAGTTGAGCCAACCGACAGTGTATTGTGTAATACAAATTGAGCCAACCTACACTGTATTGTGTAATACAAACTGAGCCAACCTACACTGAACTGTGTAATACAAACTGAGGCAACCTACAGTGTACTGTGTAACATAAACTGAGTCAACCTACAGTGTATGATGTAATACAAACTGAGAAAACCTACAGTGTACTGTGTAATACAAACTCAGCCAACCTACAGTGAACTGCGTTATACAAACTGAACCAAATGACAGTGTACTGTGCAATACAAACTGAGCCAACCAGCAATGTACATTTTAATACAAACTGAGCCAACCTACAGTGAACTGTGTAATACAAACTTAGTCAACCTACAGTGTACTGTGTAATACAAGCTGAGCCAACCTACAAGGTACTGTGTAACATAAACTGAGCCAACCTACAGTATACTGTGTAATACAAACTCAGCCAACATTCAGTGAACTGTGTAATACAAACTGAGGCAACCTACAGTGTACTGTGTAACATAAACTGAGCCAACCTACAGTGTACTGTGTAATACAAATTGAGACAACCTGCAGTTTACTGTGTAATACAGACTGAGCCAACCTACAATGAACTGTGTAATACAAACCGAGCCAACCTACAGTGTACTGTGTAATACAAACTGAGCCAACCTACAGTGTACTGTGTAATGCAAATTCAGCAAACCTACTGTGTGCTGTGTAATAGAAAGTGCGCCAAAATACAGTGAACTGTGTAATACAAACTGAGCGAACCTACAGGGTACTCTGTAATACAAACTGAGCCAACCTACAGTGAACTGTGTAATACAATCTGAGCCAACCTACAGTGTACAGTGTAATACAAAGGGAGCCAACCTACAGTGTACTGTGTAACATAAACTGAGTCAACCTATAGTGTACTATGTAATACAAACTGAGCCAACCTATAGTGTACTTTGTACTGTGTAAAATAAACTGACCCAACCTACAGTGTACTGTGTAATACAAACTGAGCCAACATACAGTGAACTGTGTAATACAAACTTAGTCAACCTACAGTGTACTGTGTAATACAAATTGAGCCAACCTACTGTTTACTGTGTAATACAATCTGAGCCAAAATACAGTGAACTGTGTAATACAAACTGAGCCAACCTACAGTGTACAGTATAACATAAAATGAGTCAACCTATAATGTACAGTGTAACACAAACTGAGCCAACCTACAGTGTACTGTGCAATACAAACTGAGCCAACCTACAGTGTACTGTGTAATACAAACTGAGCCAACCTACAGTGTACTGTGTAATATAAACTGAGCTAACCTGCAGTGTACTGTGTAACATAAACTGGGACAGCCCACAGTGTACTGTGTAATACAACCTGAGCCAACCTACAGTGTACTGTGTAATACAAACGGAGCCAACCTAGTGTACTGTGTAACATAAACTGAGTCAACCTACAGTGTACAGTGCAATACAAATTGAGCCAACCTACAGTGAACGGTGTGATACAAATTGAGCCAACCTATAGTGTACTGTGTAACATAAACTGAGCCAACGTATAGTGTACTGTGTAACAAAAACTGAGCCAACCTACAGTGTACTGTGTAATACAAACTGAGCCAACCTACTGTATACTGTGTAATACAAACTGAGCCAAAATACATTGAACTGTGTAATGCAAACTGAACCAACCTACAGTGTACTCTGTAACATAAACTGAGTCAACCTACAGTGTACTCTGAAATACAAGTTGAGCCAACCGACAGTGTATTGTGTAATACAAATTGAGCCAACCTACACTGTATTTGTAATACAAACTGAGCCAACCTACACTGAACTGTGTAATACAAACTGAGGCAACCTACAGTGTACTGTGTAACATAAACTGAGTCAACCTATAGTGTACGATGTAATACAAACTGAGAAAACCTACAGTGTACTGTGTAATACAAACTCAGCCAACCTACAGTGAACTGTGTTATACAAACTGAGCCAAATGACAGTGTACTGTGCAATACAAACTGAGCCAACCAGCAATGTACATTTTAATACAAACTGAGCCAACCTACAGTGAACTGTGTAATACAAACTTAGTCAACCTACAGTGTACTGTGTAATACAAGCTGAGCCAACCTACAAGGTACTGTGTAACATAAACTGAGCCAACCTACAGTATACTGTGTAATACAAACACAGCCAACCTACAGTGAACTGTGTAATACAAACTGAGCCAACCTACAGTGTACTGTGTAGCATAAACTGAGCCAACCTACCGTATACTGTGTAATACAAATTGAGACAACCTGCAGTTTACTGTGTAATACAGACTGAGCCAACCTACAGTGAACTGTGTAATACAAACCGAGCCAACCTACAGTGTACTGTGTAATACAAACTGAGCCAACCTACAGTGTACTGTGTAATGCAAATTGAGCCAACCTACTGTGTGCTGTGTAATACAAACTGAGCCAACCTACAGTGTAAAGTGTAACATAAAATCAGTCAACATATAGTATACTGTGTAATACAAACTGAGACAACCTACAGGGTACTCTGTAATACAAACTGAGCCAAACTACAGTGAACTGCGTAATGCAAACTGAACCAACCTACAGTGTACTGTGTAACATAAACTGAGTCAACCTACAGTGTACTGTGAAATACAAACTGAGCCAACCTACAGTGTACGTTGTAACATAAACTGAGCTAACCAACAATGTAAGGTGTAATACAAACTGAGCCAACCTACAGTGAACTGTGTAATACAAACTGAGCCAACATACAGTGTACTCTGTAATACAAACTGAGCCAACCTACAGTGTACTGTGTAATACAAACTGAGCCAACCTATAGTGTACTGTGTAATACAAACTGAGTCAAACTACAGTGTACTGTGTAACATAAACTGAGCCTACCTACAGCGTACTCTGTAACATAAACTGAGCCAACGTACAGTATACTGTGTAAAACAAACCATCCAACCTACAGTGTACTCTGTAATACAAGTTGAGCCAACCGACAGTGTATTGTGTAATACAAATTGAGCCAACCTACACTGTATTGTGTAATACAAACTGAGCCAACCTACACTGAACTGTGTAATTCATCTGAGGCAACATACAGTGTACTGTGTAACATAAACTGAGTCAACCTACAGTGTACGATGTAATACAAACTGACCGAACATACAGTGTACTGTGTAATACAAACTCAGCCAACCTACAGTGAACTGTGTTATACAAACTGAGCCAAATGACAGTGTACTGTGCAATACAAACTGAGCCAACCAGCAATGTACATTTTAATACAAACTGAGCCAACCTGCAGTGAACTGTGTAATACAAACTTAGTCAACCTACAGTGTACTGTGTAATACAAGCTGAGCCAACCTACAAGGTACTGTGTAACATAAACTGAGCCAACCTACAGTATACTGTGTAATACAAACACAGCCAACCTACAGTGAAATGTGTAATACAAACTGAGCCAACCTACAGTGTACTGTGTAACATAAACTGAGCCAACCTACAGTATACTGTGTAATACAAATTGAGACAACCTGCAGTTTACTGTGTAATACAGACTGAGCCAACCTACAGTGAACTGTGTAATATAAACCGAGCCAACCTACAGTTACTGTGTAATACAAACTGAGCCAACCTACAGTGTACTGTGTAATGCAAATTGAGCCAACCTACTGTGTGCTGTGTAATACAAACTGAGCCAAAATACAGTGAACTCTGTAATACAAACTGAGCCAACCTACAGTGTAAAGTGTAACATAAAATGAGTCAACCTATAGTGTACTGTGTAATACAAACTGAGACAACCTACAGGGTACTCTGTAATGCAAACTGAGCCAACCTACAGTGAACTGTGTAATACAAACTGAGCCAACCTACAGTGCACTGTGTAACATAAACTGAGTCAACCTATAGTGTACTGTGTAATACAAACTGAGCCAACCTACAGTGTACTGTGTAATACAAACTGAGCCAACCTACAGTGTACTGTGTAATATAAACTGAGCTAAACTGCAGTGTACTGTGTAACATAAACTGGGACAGCCTACAGTGTACTATGTAATACAACCTGAGCCAACCTACAGTGTACTGTGTAATACAAACTGAGCCAACCTACACAGAACTGTGTAATACAAACTGAGGCAACCTACAGTGTACTGTGTAACATAAACTGAGTCAACCTACAGAGTACGATGTAATTCAAACTGAGCGAACCTACAGTGTACTGTGTAATACAAACTCAGCCAACCTACAGTGAACTGTGTTATACAAACTGAGCCAAAATACAGTGAACTCTGTAATACAAACTGAGCCAACCAGCAATGTACTTTTTAATACAAACTGAGCCAACCTACAGTGAACTGTGTAATACAAACTTAGTCAACCTACAGTGTACTGTGTAATACAAGCTGAGCCAACCTACAAGGTACTCTGTAACATAAACTGAGCCAACCTACAGTATACTGTGTAATACAAGCTCAGCCAACCTACAGTGAACTGTGAAATACAAACTGAGCCAACCTACAGTGTACTGTGTAATATAAACTGAGCCAACCTACAGTATACTGTGTAATACAAATTGAGACAACCTGCAGTTTACTGTGTAATACAGACTGAGCCAACCTACAGTGAACTGTGTAATACAAACTGAGCCAACCTACAGTGTACAGTGTAATACAAACTGAGCCATCCTACAGTGTACTGTGTAATGCAAATTGAGCCAACCTACTGTGTGCTGTGTAATACAAACTGAGCCAAAATACAGTGAACTGTGTAATACAAACTGAGCCAACCTACAGTGTAAAATCAGTCTACCTATAGTGTACTGTGTAATACAAACTGAGACAACCTATAGTGTACTGTGTAATACAACCTGAGCCAACCTACAGTGTACTGTGTAATACAAACGGAGCCAACCTACAGTGTACTGTGTAACATAAACTGAGTCAACCTACAGTGTACAGTGCAATACAAATTGAGCCAACCTACAGTGAACGGTGTGATACAAATTGAGCCAACCTATAGTGTACTGTGTAACATAAACTGAGCCAACGTACAGTGTACTGTGTAACATAAACTGAGCCAACCTATAGTGTACTGTGTAATACAAACTGAGCCAACCTACAGTATACTGTGTAATACAAACTGAGCCAACCTACAGTATACTGTGTAATAAAAAATTGAGCCAACCTACAGTGCACTGTGTAATACAAACTGAGCCAAAATACAGTGAACTGCGTAATGCAAACTGAACCAACCTACAGTGTACTGTGTAACATAAACTGAGTCAACCTACAGTGTACTGTGAAATACAAACTGAGCCAACCTACAGTGTACGTTGTAACATAAACTGAGCTAACCAACAATGTAAGGTGTAATACAAACTGAGCCAACCTACAGTGAACTGTGTAATACAAACTGAGCCAACATACAGTGTACTCTGTAATACAAACTGAGCCAACCTACAGTGTACTGTGTAATACAAACTGAGCCAACCTATAGTGTACTGTGTAATACAAACTGAGTCAACCTACAGTGTACTGTGTAACATAAACTGAGCCTACCTACAGCGTACTCTGTAACATAAACTGAGCCAACGTACAGTATACTGTGTAAAACAAACCATCCAACCTACAGTGTACTCTGTAATACAAGTTGAGCCAACCGACAGTGTATTGTGTAATACAAATTGAGCCAACCTACACTGTATTGTGTAATACAAACTGAGCCAACCTACACTGAACTGTGTAATTCATCTGAGGCAACCTACAGTGTACTGTGTAACATAAACTGAGTCAACCTGCAGTGTACGATGTAATACAAACTGACCGAACATACAGTGTACTGTGTAATACAAACTCAGCCAACCTACAGTGAATTGTGTTATACAAACTGAGCCAAATGACAGTGTACTGTGCAATACAAACTGAGCCAACCAGCAATGTACATTTTAATACAAACTGAGCCAACCTGCAGTGAACTGTGTAATACAAACTTAGTCAACCTACAGTGTACTGTGTAATACAAGCTGAGCCAACCTACAAGGTACTGTGTAACATAAACTGAGCCAACCTACAGTATACTGTGTAATACAAACACAGCCAACCTACAGTGAAATGTGTAATACAAACTGAGCCAACCTACAGTGTACTGTGTAACATAAACTGAGCCAACCTACAGTATACTGTGTAATACAAATTGAGACAACCTGCAGTTTACTGTGTAATACAGACTGAGCCAACCTACAGTGAACTGTGTAATATAAACCGAGCCAACCTACAGTTACTGTGTAATACAAACTGAGCCAACCTACAGTGTACTGTGTAATGCAAATTGAGCCAACCTACTGTGTGCTGTGTAATACAAACTGAGCCAAAATACAGTGAACTGTGTAATACAAACTGACCCAACCTACAGTGTAAAGTGTAACATAAAATGAGTCAACCTATAGTGTACTGTGTAATACAAACTGAGACAACCTACAGGGTACTCTGTAATGCAAACTGAGCCAACCTACAGAGAACTGTGTAATACAAACTGAGCCAACCTACAGTGCACTGTGTAACATAAACTGAGTCAACCTATAGTGTACTGTGTAATACAAACTGAGTCAACCTACAGTGTACTGTGTAACATAAACTGAGCCAACTACAGCGTACTCTGTAACATAACTGAGCCAACGTACAGTATACTGTATAAAACAAACTAGCCAACCTACAGTGTACTCTGTAATACAAGTTGAGCCAACCGACACTGTATTGTGTAATACAAATTGAGCCAACCTACACTGTATTGTGTAATACAAACTCAGCCAACCTACACTGAACTGTGTAATACAAACTGAGGCAACCTACAGTGTACGATGTAATACAAACCGAGCCAACCTACAGTGTACTGTGTAATACAAACTGAGCCAACCTACAGTGTACTGTGTAATGCAAATTGAGCCAACCTACTGTGTGCTGTGTAATACAAACTGAGCCAAAATACAGTGAACTGTGTAATACAAACTGAGCCAAACTACAGTGTAAAATCAGTCAACCTATAGTGTACTGTGTAATACAAACTGAGACAATCTACAGGGTACTCTGTAATACAAACTGAGCCAACCTTCAGTGAACTGTGTAATACAATCTAAGCCAACATATAGTATACTGTGTAATACAAACTGAGCTAACCTGCAGTGTACTCTGTAATACAAACTGGGACAACCTACAGTGTACTGTGTAATACAACCTGAGCCAACCTACAGTGTACTGTGTAATACAAACGGAGCCAACCTACAGTGTACTGTGTAACATAAACTGAGTCAACCTACAGTGTACAGTGCAATACAAATTGAGCCAACCTACAGTGAACGGTGTGATACAAATTGAGCCAACCTATAGTGTACTGTGTAACATAAACTGAGCCAACGTAACGTGTACTGTGTAACAAAAACTGAGCCAACCTACAGTGTACTGTGTAATACAAACTGAGCCAACCTACAGTGTACTGTGTAATACAAACTGAGCCAACCTACAGTATACTGTGTAATAAAAAATTGAGCCAACCTGCAGTGTACTGTGTAATACAAACTGAGCCAAAATACAGTGAACTGTGTAATGCAAACTGAACCAACCTACAGTGTACTGTGTAACATAAACTGATTCAACCTACAGTGTACTGTGAAATACAAACTGAGCCAACCTACAGTGTACGTTGTAACATAAACTGAGCTAACCAACAATGTACTGTGTAATACAAACTGAGCCAACCTACAGTGAACCGTGTAGTACAAACTGAGCCAACATACAGTGTACTGTGTAATACAATCTGAGCCAACCTACAGTGTACTGTGTAATACAAACTGAGCCAACCTATAGTGTACTGTGTAATACAAACTGAGTCAACCTACAGCGTACTCTGTAACATAAACTGAGCCAACGTACAGTATACTGTGTAAAACAAACTAGCCAACCTACAGTGTACTCTGTAATACAAGTTGAGCCAACCGACAGTGTATTGTGTAATACAAATTGAGCCAACCTACACTGTATTGTGTAATACAAACTGTGCCAACCTACACTGAACTGTGTAATACAAACTGAGGCAACCTACAGTGTACTGTGTAACATAAACTGAGCCAACCTACAGTGTACGATGTAATACAAACTAACCGAACCTACAGTGTACTGTGTAATACAATCTCAGCCAACCTACAGTCAACTGTGTTATACAAACTGAGCCGAATGACAGTGTACTGTGCAATACAAACTGAGCCAACCAGCAATGTAAATTTTAATACAAACTGAGCCAACCTACAGTGAACTGTGTAATACAAACTTAGTCAACCTACAGTGCACTGTGTAATACAAGCTGAGCCAACCTACAAGGTACTGTGTAACATAAACTGAGCCAACCTACAGCATACTGTGTAATACAAACACAGCCAACCTACAGTGAACTGTGTAATACAAACTGAGCCAACCTACAGTGTACTGTGTAACATAAACTGAGCCAACCTACAGTATACTGCGTAATACAAATTGAGACAACCTGCAGTTTACTGTGTAATACAGACTGAGCCAACCTACAGTGAACTGTGTAATACAAACCGAACCAACCTACAGTGTACTGTGTAATACAAACTGAGCCAACCTACAGTGTACTGTGTAATGCAAATTGAGCCAACCTACTGTGTGCTGTGTAATACAAACTGAGCCAAAATACAGTGAACTGTGTAATACAAACTGAGCCAACCTACAGTGTAAAGTGTAACATAAAATCAGTTAACCTATAGTATACTGTGTAATACAAACTGAGACAACCTACAGGGTACTCTGTAATACAAACTGAGCCAACCTACAGTGAACTGTGTAATACAAACTGAGCCAAACTACAGTGCACTGTGTAACATAAACTGAGTCAACCTATAGTGTACTGTGTAATACAAACTGAGTCAACCTACAGTGTACTGTGTAACATAAACTGAGCCAACTACAGCGTACTCTGTAACATAACTGAGCCAACGTACAGTATACTGTGTAAAACAAACTAGCCAACCTACAGTGTACTCTGTAATACAAGTTGAGCCAACCGACAGTGTATTGTGTAATACAAATTGAGCCAACCTACACTGTATTGTGTAATACAAACTGAGCCAACCTACAGTGTACGTTGTAACATAAACTGAGCTAACCAACAATGTACTGTGTAATACAAACTGAGCCAACCTACAGTGAACCGTGTAATACAAACTGAGCCAACATACAGTGTACTGTGTAATACAAACTGAGCCAACCTACAGTGTACTGTGTAATACAAACTGAGCCAACCTATAGTGTACTGTGTAATACAAACTGAGTCAACCTACAGTGTACTGTGTAACATAAACTGAGCCTACCTACAGCGTACTCTGTAACATAAACTGAGCCAACGTACAGTATACTGTGTAAAACAAACTAGCCAACCTACAGTGTATTCTGTAATACAAGTTGAGCCAACCGACAGTGTATTGTGTAATACAAATTGAGCCAACCTACACTGTATTGTGTAATACAAACTGTGCCAACCTACACTGAACAGTGTAATACAAACTGAGGCAACCTACAGTGTACTGTGTAACATAAACTGAGTCAACCTACAGTGTACGATGTAATACAAACTAACCAAACCTACAGTGTACTGCGTAATACAAACTCAGCCAACCTACAGTGAACTGTGTTATACAAACTGAGCCAAATGACAGTGTACTGTGCAATACAAACTGAGCCAACCAGCAATGTAAATTTTAATACAAACTGAGCCAACCTACAGTGAACTGTGTAATACAAACTTAGTCAACCTACAGTGTACTGTGTAATACAAACTGAGCCAACATACAAGGTACTGTGTAACATAAACTGAGCCAACCTAAAGTATACTGTGTAATACAAACACAGCCAACCTACAGTGAACTGTGTAATACAAACTGAGCCAACCTACAGTGTACTGTGTAACATAAACTGAGCCAACCTACAGTATACTGCGTAATACAAATTGAGACAACCTGCAGTTTACTGTGTAATACAGACTGAGCCAACCTACAGTGAACTGTGTAATACAAACCGAACCAACCTACAGTGTACTGTGTAATACAAACTGAGCCAACCTACAGTGTACTGTGTAATGCAAATTGAGCCAACCTACTGTGTGCTGTGTAATACAAACTGAGCCAAAATACAGTGAACTGTGTAATACAAACTGAGCCAACCTACAGTGTAAAGTGTAACATAAAATCAGTTAACCTATAGTATACTGTGTAATACAAACTGAGACAACCTACAGGGTACTCTGTAATACAAACTGAGCCAACCTACAGTGAACTGTGTAATACAAACTGAGCCAACCTACAGTGCACTGTGTAACATAAACTGAGTCAACCTATAGTGTACTGTGTAATACAAACTGAGTCAACCTACAGTGTACTCTGTAACATAACTGAGCCAACGTACAGTATACTGTGTAAAACAAACTAGCCAACCTACAGTGTACTCTGTAATACAAGTTGAGCCAACCGACAGTGTATTGTGTAATACAAATTGAGCCAACCTACACTGTATTGTGTAATACAAACTGAGCCAACCTACACTGAACTGTGTAGTACAAACTGAGGCAACCTACAGTGTACGATGTAATACAAACTGAGCGAACCTACAGTGTACTGTGTAATACAAACTCAGCCAACCTACAGTGAACTGTGTTATACAAACTGAGCCAAATGACAGTGTACTGTGCAATACAAACTGAGCCAACCAGCAATGTACATTTTAATACAAACTGAGCCAACCTACAGTGAACTGTGTAATACAAACTTAGTCAACCTACAGTGTACTGTGTAATACAAGCTGAGCCAACCTACAAGGTACTGTGTAACATAAACTGAGCCAACCTACAGTATACTGTGTAACACAAGCTCAGCCAACCTACAGTGAACTGTGTAATACAAACTGAGCCAACCTACAGTGTACTGTGTAACATAAACTGAGCCAACCTACAGTATACTGTGTAATACAAATTGAGACAATCTGCAGTTTACTGTGTAATACAGACTGAGCCAACCTACAGTGAACTGTGTAATACAAACCGAGCCAACCTACAGTGTACTGTGTAATACAAACTGAGCCAACCTACAGTGTACTGTGTAATGCAAATTGAGGTAACCTACTGTGTGCTGTGTAATACAAACTGAGCCAAAATACAGTGAACTTTGTAATACAAACTGAGCCAACCTACAGTGTAAAGTGCAACATAAAATCAGTCAACCTATAGTGTACTGTGTAATACAAACTGAGACAACCTACAGGGTACTCTGTAATACAAACTGAGCCAACCTACAGTGAACTGTGTAATACAATCTGAGCCAACCTATAGTATACTGTGTAATATAAACTGAGCCAACCTATAGTGAACTGTGTAATACAAACTGAGCCAAACTACAGTGTACTGTGCAATAAAAACTGAGCCAACCAGCAATGTACAGTGTAATACAAACTGAGCCAACCTACAGTGAACTTTGTAATACAAACTTAGTCAACCTACAGTGTATTGTGTAATACAAATTGAGCCAACCTACTACTTACTGTGTAATACAAACTGAGCCAAAATACAGTGAACTGTGTATTACAAACTGAGCCAACCTACAGTGTACAGTATAACATAAAATGAGTCAACCTATAATGTACAGTGTAACACAAACTGAGCCAACCTACAGTGTACTGTGCAATACAAACTGAGCCAACCTACAGTGTACTGTGTAATACAAACTGAGCCAACCTACAGTGTACTGTGTAATATAAACTGAGCTAACCTGCAGTGTACTGTGTAACATAAACTGGGACAGCCTACAGTGTACTGTGTAATACAACCTGAGCCAACCTACAGTGTACTGTGTAATACAAACGGAGCCAACCTACAGTGTACTGTGTAATACAAACTCAGCCAACCTACAGTGAACTGTGTTATACAAACTGAGCCAAATGACAGTGTACTGTGCAATACAAACTGAGCCAACCAGCAATGTACATTTTAATACAAACTGAGCCAACCTACAGTGAACTGTGTAATACAAACTTAGTCAACCTACAGTGTACTGTGTAATACAAGCTGAGCCAACCTACAAGGTACTGTGTAACATAAACTGAGCCAACCTACAGTGCACTGTGTAACATAAACTGAGTCAACCTATAGAGTACTGTGTAATACAGACTGAGCCAACCTACAGTGAACAGTGTAATACAAACCGAGCCAACCTACAGTGTACTGTGTAATACAAACTGAGCCAACCTACAGTGTACTGTGTAATGCAAATTGAGGTAACCTACTGTGTGCTGTGTAATACAAACTGAGCCAAAATACAGTGAACTTTGTAATACAAACTGAGCCAACCTACAGTGTAAAGTGCAACATAAAATCAGTCAACCTATAGTGTACTGTGTAATACAAACTGAGACAAACTACAGGGTACTCTGTAATACAAACTGAGCCAACCTACAGTGAACTGTGTAATACAATCTGAGCCAACCTATAGTATACTGTGTAATATAAACTGAGCCAACCTATAGTGAACTGTGTAATACAAACTGAGCCAAACTACAGTGTACTGTGCAATAAAAACTGAGCCAACCAGCAATGTACAGTGTAATACAAACTGAGCCAACCTACAGTGAACTGTGTAATACAAACTTAGTCAACCTACAGTGTATTGTGTAATACAAATTGAGCCAACCTACTACTTACTGTGTAATACAAACTGAGCCAAAATACAGTGAACTGTGTATTACAAACTGAGCCAACCTACAGTGTACAGTATAACATAAAATGAGTCAACCTATAATGTACAGTGTAACACAAACTGAGCCAACCTACAGTGTACTGTGCAATACAAACTGAGCCAACCTACAGTGTACTGTGTAATACAAACTGAGCCAACCTACAGTGTACTGTGTAATATAAACTGAGCTAACCTGCAGTGTACTGTGTAACATAAACTGGGACAGCCTACAGTGTACTGTGTAATACAACCTGAGCCAACCTACAGTGTACTGTGTAATACAAACGGAGCCAACCTACAGTGTACTGTGTAATACAAACTCAGCCAACCTACAGTGAACTGTGTTATACAAACTGAGCCAAATGACAGTGTACTGTGCAATACAAACTGAGCCAACCAGCAATGTACATTTTAATACAAACTGAGCCAACCTACAGTGAACTGTGTAATACAAACTTAGTCAACCTACAGTGTACTGTGTAATACAAGCTGAGCCAACCTACAAGGTACTGTGTAACATAAACTGAGCCAACCTACAGTGCACTGTGTAACATAAACTGAGTCAACCTATAGAGTACTGTGTAATACAAACTGAGTCAACCTACAGTGTACTGTGTAACATAAACTGAGCCAACTACAGCGTACTCTGTAACATAACTGAGCCAACGTACAGTATACTGTGTAAAACAAACTAGCCAACCGACAGTGTACTCTGTAATACAAGTTGAGCCAACCGACAGTGTATTGTGTAATACAAATTGAGCCAACCTACACTGTATTGTGTAATACAAACTGAGCCAACCTACACTGAACTGTGTAATACAAACTGAGGCAACCTACAGTGTACGATGTAATACAAACTGAGCGAACCTACAGTGTAATGTGTAATACAAACTCAGCCAACCTACAGTGAACTGTGTTATACAAACTGAGCCAAATGACAGTGTACTGTGCAATACAAACTGAGCCAACCAGCAATGTACATTTTAATACAAACTGAGCCATCCTACAGTGAACTGTGTAATACAAACTTAGTCAACCTACAGTGTACTGTGTAATACAAGCTGAGCCAACCTACAAGGTACTGTGTAACATAAACTGAGCCAACCTACAGTATACTGTGTAACACAAGCTCAGCCAACCTACAGTGAACTGTGTAATACAAACTGAGCCAACCTACAGTGTACTGTGTAACATAAACTGAGCCAACCTACAGTATACTGTGTAATACAAATTGAGACAATCTGCAGTTTACTGTGTAATACAGACTGAGCCAACCTACAGTGAACAGTGTAATACAAACT
Source organism: Mobula birostris (assembly GCF_030028105.1). Taxonomy (NCBI): domain Eukaryota; kingdom Metazoa; phylum Chordata; class Chondrichthyes; order Myliobatiformes; family Myliobatidae; genus Mobula; species Mobula birostris. The sequence goes on from NC_092376.1 coordinate 97,798,812, forward strand.
GAGCCAACCTACAGTGTAAAGTGCAACATAAAATCAGTCAACCTTTCGTGTACTGTGTAAAACAAACTGAGACAACCTACAGGGTACTCTGTAATACAAACTGAGCCAACCTACAGTGAACTGTGTAATACAATCTGAGCCAACCTATAGTATACTGTGTAATATAAACTGAGCCAACCAGCAATGTACAGTGTAATACAAACTGAGCCAACCTACAGTGAACTGTGTAATACAAACTTAGTCAACCTACAGTGTATTGTGTAATACAAATTGAGCCAACCTACTGTTTACTGTGTAATACAAACTGAGCCAAAATACAGTGAACTGTGTATTACAAACTGAGCCAACCTACAGTGTACAGTATAACATAAAATGAGTCAACCTATAATGTACAGTGTAACACAAACTGAGCCAACCTACAGTGTACTGTGCAATACAAACTGAGCCAACCTACAGTGTACTGTGTAATACAAACTGAGCCAACCTACAGTGTACTGTGTAATATAAACTGAGCTAACCTGCAGTGTACTGTGTAACATAAACTGGGACAGCCTACAGTGTACTGTGTAATACAACCTGAGCCAACCTACAGTGTACTGTGTAATACAAACGGAGCCAACCTACAGTGTACTGTGTAATACAAACTGAGCCAACCTACAGTGAACTGTGTAATACAAACTTAGTCAACCTACAGTGTACTGTGTAATACAAGCTGAGCCAACCTACAAGGTACTGTGTAACATAAACTGAGCCAACCTACAGTATACTGTGTAATACAAACACAGCCAACCTACAGTGAACTGTGTAATACAAACTGAGCCAACCTACAGTGTACTGTGTAGCATAAACTGAGCCAACCTACAGTATACTGTGTAATACAAATTGAGACAACCTGCAGTTTACTGTGTAATACAGACTGAGCCAACCTACAGTGAACTGTGTAATACAAACCGAGCCAACCTACAGTGTACTGTGTAATACAAACTGAGCCAACCTACAGTGTACTGTGTAATGCAAATTGAGCCAACCTACTGTGTGCTGTGTAATACAAACTGAGCCAAAATACAGTGAACTGTGTAATACAAACTGAGCCAACCTACACTGAACTGTGTAATACAAACTGAGGCAACCTACAGTATACGATGTAATACAAACTGAGCCAACCTACAGTGAACTGTGTAATACAAACTTAGTCAACCTACAGTGTACTGTGTAGCATAAACTGAGCCAACCTACAAGGTACTGTGTAACATAAACTGAGCCAACCTACAGTATACTGTGTAATACAAACACAGCCAACCTACAGTGAACTGTGTAATACAAACTGAGCCAACCTACAGTGTACTGTGTAGCATAAACTGAGCCAACCTACAGTATACTGTGTAATACAAATTGAGACAACGTGCAGTTTACTGTGTAATACAGACTGAGCCAACCTACAGTGAACTGTGTAATACAAACCGAGCCAACCTACAGTGTACTGTGTAATACAAACTGAGCCAACCTACAGTATACTGTGTAATACAAATTGAGACAATCTGCAGTTTACTGTGTAATACAGACTGAGCCAACCTACAGTGAACATTGTAATACAAACCGAGCCAACCTACAGTGTACTGTGTAATACAAACTGAGCCAACCTACAGTGTACTGTGTAATGCAAATTGAGGTAACCTACTGTGTGCTGTGTAATACAAACTGAGCCAAAATACAGTGAACTTTGTAATACAAACTGAGCCAACCTACAGTGTAAAGTGCAACATAAAATCAGTCAACCTATAGTGTACTGTGTAATACAAACTGAGACAAACTACAGGGTACTCTGTAATACAAACTGAGCCAACCTACACTGAACTGTGTAATACAATCTGAGCCAACCTATAGTATACTGTGTAATATAAACTGAGCCAACCTATAGTGAACTGTGTAATACAAACTGAGCCAAACTACAGTGTACTGTGCAATAAAAACTGAGCCAACCAGCAATGTACAGTGTAATACAAACTGAGCCAACCTACAGTGAACTGTGTAATACAAACTTAGTCAACCTACAGTGTATTGTGTAATACAAATTGAGCCAACCTACTACTTACTGTGTAATACAAACTGAGCCAAAATACAGTGAACTGTGTATTACAAACTGAGCCAACCTACAGTATACAGTATAACATAAAATGAGTCAACCTATAATGTACAGTGTAACACAAACTGAGCCAACCTACAGTGTACTGTGCAATACAAACTGAGCCAACCTACAGTGTACTGTGTCATACAAACTGAGCCAACCTACAGTGTACTGTGTAATATAAACTGAGCTAACCTGCAGTGTACTGTGTAACATAAACTGGGACAGCCTACAGTGTACTGTGTAATACAACCTGAGCCAACCTACAGTGTACTGTGTAATACAAACGGAGCCAACCTACAGTGTACTGTGTAATACAAACTCAGCCAACCTACAGTGAACTGTGTTATACAAACTGAGCCAAATGACAGTGTACTGTGCAATACAAACTGAGCCAACCAGCAATGTACATTTTAATACAAACTGAGCCAACCTACAGTGAACTGTGTAATACAAACTTAGTCAACCTACAGTGTACTGTGTAATACAAGCTGAGCCAACCTACAAGGTAATGTGTAACATAAACTGAGCCAACCTACAGTGCACTGTGTAACATAAACTGAGTCAACCTATAGAGTACTGTGTAATACAAACTGAGTCAACCTACAGTGTACTGTGTAACATAAACTGAGCCAACTACAGCGTACTCTGTAACATAACTGAGCCAACGTACAGTATACTGTGTAAAACAAACTAGCCAACCTACAGTGTACTCTGCAATACAAGTTGAGCCAACCGACAGTGTATTGTGTAATACAAATTGAGCCAACCTACACTGTATTGTGTAATACAAACTGAGCCAACCTACACTGAACTGTGTAATACAAACTGAGGCAACCTACAGTGTACGATGTAATACAAACTGAGCGAACCTACAGTGTACTGTGTAATACAAACTCAGCCAACCTACAGTGAACTGTGTTATACAAACTGAGCCAAATGACAGTGTACTGTGCAATACAAACTGAGCCAACCAGCAATGTACATTTTAATACAAACTGAGCCAACCTACAGTGAACTGTGTAATACAAACTTAGTCAACCTACAGTGTACTGTGTAATACAAGCTGAGCCAACCTACAAGGTACTGTGTAACATAAACTGAGCCAACCTACAGTGCACTGTGTAATGCAAATTGAGGTAACCTACTGTGTGCTGTGTAATACAAACTGAGCCAACCTACAGTGTAAAGTGCAACATAAAATCAGTCAACCTATAGTGTACCGTGTAATACAAACTGAGACAACCTACAGGGTACTCTGTAATACAAACTGAGCCAACCTACACTGAACTGTGTAATACAATCTGAGCCAACCTATAGTATACTGTGTAATATAAACTGAGCCAACCTATAGTGAACTGTGTAATACAAACTGAGCCAAACTACAGTGTACTGTGCAATAAAAACTGAGCCAACCAGCAATGTACAGTGCAATACAAACTGAGCCAACCTACAGTGAACTGTGTAATACAAACTTAGTCAACCTACAGTGTATTGTGTAATACAAATTGAGCCAACCTACTGTTTACTGTGTAATACAAACTGAGCCAAAATACAGTGAACTGTGTATTACAAACTGAGCCAACCTACAGTGTACAGTATAACTTAAAATGAGTCAACCTATAATGTACAGTGTAACACAAACTGAGCCAACCTACAGTGTACTGTGCAATACAAACTGAGCCAACCTACAGTGTACTGTGTAATACAAACTGAGCCAACCTACAGTGTACTGTGTAATATAAACTGAGCTAACCTGCAGTGTACTGTGTAACATAAACTGGGACAGCCTACAGTGTACTGTGTAATACAACCTGAGCCAACCTACAGTGTACTGTGTAATACAAACGGAGCCAACCTACAGTGTACTGTGTAATACAAACTCAGCCAACCTACAGTGAACTGTGTTATACAAACTGAGCCAAATGACAGTGTACTGTGCAATACAAACTGAGCCAACCAGCAATGTACATTTTAATACAAACTGAGCCAACCTACAGTGAACTGTGTAATACAAACTTAGTCAACCTACAGTGTACTGTGTAATACAAGCTGAGCCAACCTACAAGGTACTGTGTAACATAAACTGAGCCAACCTACAGTGCACTGTGTAACATAAACTGAGTCAACCTATAGAGTACTGTGTAATACAAACTGAGTCAACCTACAGTGTACTGTGTAACATAAACTGAGCCAACTACAGCGTACTCTGTAACATAACTGAGCCAACGTACAGTATACTGTGTAAAACAAACTAGCCAACCTACAGTGTACTCTGTAATACAAGTTGAGCCAACCGACAGTGTATTGTGTAATACAAATTGAGCCAACCTACACTGTATTGTGTAATACAAACTGAGCCAACCTACAGTGAACTGTGTAATACAAACTGAGGCAACATACAGTGTACGATGTAATACAAACTGAGCGAACATACAGTGTACTGTGTAATACAAACTCAGCCAACCTACAGTGAACTGTGTAATACAAACTGAGCCAACCTACAGTATACTGTGTAATACAAATTGAGACAATCTGCAGTTTACTGTGTAATACAGACTGAGCCAACCTACAGTGAACAGTGTAATACAAACCGAGCCAACCTACAGTGTACTGTGTAATACAAACTGAGCCAACCTACAGTGTACTGTGTAATGCAAATTGAGGTAACCTACTGTGTGCTGTGTAATACAAACTGAGCCAAAATACAGTGAACTTTGTAATACAAACTGAGCCAACCTACAGTGTAAAGTGCAACATAAAATCAGTCAACCTATAGTGTACTGTGTAATACAAACTGAGACAAACTACAGGGTACTCTGTAATACAAACTGAGCCAACCTACAGTGAACTGTGTAATACAATCTGAGCCAACCTATAGTATACTGTGTAATATAAACTGAGCCAACCTATAGTGAACTGTGTAATACAAACTGAGCCAAACTACAGTGTACTGTGCAATAAAAACTGAGCCAACCAGCAATGTACAGTGTAATACAAACTGAGCCAACCTACAGTGAACTGTGTAATACAAACTTAGTCAACCTACAGTGTATTGTGTAATACAAATTGAGCCAACCTACTACTTACTGTGTAATACAAACTGAGCCAAAATACAGTGAACTGTGTATTACAAACTGAGCCAACCTACAGTGTACAGTATAACATAAAATGAGTCAACCTATAATGTACAGTGTAACACAAACTGAGCCAACCTACAGTGTACTGTGCAATACAAACTGAGCCAACCTACAGTGTACTGTGTCATACAAACTGAGCCAACCGACCGTGTACTGTGTAATATAAACTGAGCTAACCTGCAGTGTACTGTGTAACATAAACTCGGACAGCCTACAGTGTACTGTGTAATACAAACTGAGTCAACCTACAGTGTACTGTGTAACATAAACTGAGCCAACTACAGCGTACTCTGTAACATAACTGAGCCAACGTACAGTATACTGTGTAAAACAAACTAGCCAACCTACAGTGTACTCTGTAATACAAGTTGAGCCAACCGACAGTGTATTGTGTAATACAAATTGAGCCAACCTACACTGTATTGTGTAATACAAACTGAGCCAACCTACACTGTATTGTGTAATACAAACTGAGCCAACCTACACTGAACTGTGTAATACAAACTGAGGCAACCTACAGTGTACGATGTAATACAAACTGAGCGAACCTACAGTGTACTGTGTAATACAAACTCAGCCAACCTACAGTGAACTGTGTTATACAAACTGAGCCAAATGACAGTGTACTGTGCAATACAAACTGAGCCAACCAGCAATGTACATTTTAATACAAACTGAGCCAACCTACAGTGAACTGTGTAATACAAACTTAGTCAACCTACAGTGTACTGTGTAATACAAGCTGAGCCAACCGACAGTGTATTGTGTAATACAAATTGAGCCAACCTACACTGTATTGTGTAATACAAACTGAGCCAACCTACACTGAACTGTGTAATACAAACTGAGGCAACCTACAGTGTACGATGTAATACAAACTGAGCGAACCTACAGTGTACTGTGTAATACAAACTCAGCCAACCTACAGTGAACTGTGTTATACAAACTGAGCCAAATGACAGTGTACTGTGCAATACAAACTGAGCCAACCAGCAATGTACATTTTAATACAAACTGAGCCAACCTACAGTGAACTGTGTAATACAAACTTAGTCAACCTACAGTGTACTGTGTAATACAAGCTGAGCCAACCTACAAGGTACTGTGTAACATAAACTGAGCCAACCTACAGTGCACTGTGTAACATAAACTGAGTCAACCTATACAGTACTGTGTAATACAAACTGAGTCAACGTACAGTGTACTGTGTAACATAAACTGAGCCAACTACAGCGTACTCTGTAACATAACTGAGCCAACGTACAGTATACTGTGTAAAACAAACTAGCCAACCTACAGTGTACTCTGTAATACAAGTTGAGCCAACCGACAGTGTATTGTGCAATACAAATTGAGCCAACCTACACTGTATTGTGTAATACAAACTGAGCCAACCTACACTGAACTGTGTAATACAAACTGAGGCAACCTACAGTGTACGATGTAATACAAACTGAGCGAACCTACAGTGTACTGTGTAATACAAACTCAGCCAACCTACAGTGAACTGTGTTATACAAACTGAGCCAAATGACAGTGTACTGTGCAATACAAACTGAGCCAACCAGCAATGTACATTTTAATACAAACTGAGCCAACCTACAGTGAACTGTGTAATACAAACTTAGTCAACCTACAGTGTACTGTGTAATACAAGCTGAGCCAACCTACAAGGTACTGTGTAACATAAACTGAGCCAACCTACAGTATACTGTGTAATACAAGCTCAGCCAACCTACAGTGAACTGTGTAATACAAACTGAGCCAACCTACAGTGTACGGTGTAACATAAACTGAGCCAACCTACAGTATACTGTGTAATACAAATTGAGACAATCTGCAGTTTACTGTGTAATACAGACTGAGCCAACCTACAGTGAACAGTGTAATACAAACCGAGCCAACCTACAGTGTACTGTGTAATACAAACTGAGCCAACCTACAGTGTACTGTGTAATGCAAATTGAGGTAACCTACTGTGTGCTGTGTAATACAAACTGAGCCAAAATACAGTGAACTTTGTAATACAAACTGAGCCAACCTACAGTGTAAAGTGCAACATAAAATCAGTCAACCTATAGTGTACTGTGTAATACAAACTGAGACAACCTACAGGGTACTCTGTAATACAAACTGAGCCAACCTACAGTGAACTGTGTAATACAATCTGAGCCAACCTATAGTATACTGTGTAATATAAACTGAGCCAACCTATAGTGAACTGTGTAATACAAACGGAGCCAAACTACAGTGTACTGTGCATTAAAAACTGAGCCAACCAGCAATGTACAGTGCAATACAAACTGAGCCAACCTACAGTGAACTGTGTAATACAAACTTAGTCAACCTACAGTGTATTGTGTAATACAAATTGAGCCAACCTACTGTTTACTGTGTAATACAAACTGAGCCAAAATACAGTGAACTGTGTATTACAAACTGAGCCAACCTACAGTGCACAGTATAACATAAAATGAGTCAACCTATAATGTACAGTGTAACACAAACTGAGCCAACCTACAGTGTACTGTGTAATACAAACGGAGCCAACCTACAGTGTACTGTGTAATACAAACTCAGCCAACCTACAGTGAACTGTGTTATACAAACTGAGCCAAATGACAGTGTACTGTGCAATACAAACTGAGCCAACCAGCAATGTACATTTTAATACAAACTGAGCCAACCTACAGTGAACTGTGTAATACAAACTTAGTCAACCTACAGTGTACTGTGTAATACAAGCTGAGCCAACCTACAAGGTACTGTGTAACATAAACTGAGCCAACCTACAGTGCACTGTGTAACATAAACTGAGTCAACCTATACAGTACTGTGTAATACAAACTGAGTCAACCTACAGTGTACTGTGTAACATAAACTGAGCCAACTACAGCGTACTCTGTAACATAACTGAGCCAACGTACAGTATACTGTGTAAAACAAACTAGCCAACCTACAGTGTACTCTGTAATACAAGTTGAGCCAACCGACAGTGTATTGTGTAATACAAATTGAGCCAACCTACACTGTATTGTGTAATACAAACTGAGCCAACCTGCACTGAACTGTGTAATACAAACTGAGGCAACCTACAGTGTACGATGTAATACAAACTGAGCGAACCTACAGTGTACTGTGTAATACAAACTCAGCCAACCTACAGTGAACTGTGTTATACAAACTGAGCCAAATGACAGTGTACTGTGCAATACAAACTGAGCCAACCAGCAATGTACATTTTAATACAAACTGAGCCAACCTACAGTGAACTGTGTAATACAAACTTAGTCAACCTACAGTGTACTGTGTAATACAAGCTGAGCCAACCTACAAGGTACTGTGTAACATAAACTGAGCCAACCTACAGTATACTGTGTAACACAAGCTCAGCCAACCTACAGTGAACTGTGTAATACAAACTGAGCCAACCTACAGTGTACTGTGTAACATAAACTGAGCCAACCTACAGTATACTGTGTAATACAAATTGAGACAATCTGCAGTTTACTGTGTAATACAGACTGAGCCAACCTACAGTGAACAGTGTAATACAAACCGAGCCAACCTACAGTGAACTGTGTGATACAAACCGAGCCAACCTACAGTGTACTGTGTAATACAAACTGAGCCAACCTACAGTATACTGTGTAATACAAATTGAGACAATCTGCAGTTTACTGTGTAATACAGACTGAGCCAACCTACAGTGAACATTGTAATACAAACCGAGCCAACCTACAGTGTACTGTGTAATACAAACTGAGCCAACCTACAGTGTACTGTGTAATGCAAATTGAGGTAACCTACTGTGTGCTGTGTAATACAAACTGAGCCAAAATACAGTGAACTTTGTAATACAAACTGAGCCAACCTACAGTGTAAAGTGCAACATAAAATCAGTCAACCTATAGTGTACTGTGTAATACAAACTGAGACAAACTACAGGGTACTCTGTAATACAAACTGAGCCAACCTACAGAGAACTGTGTAATACAATCTGAGCCAACCTATAGTATACTGTGTAATATAAACTGAGCCAACCTATAGTGAACTGTGTAATACAAACTGAGCCAAACTACAGTGTACTGTGCAATAAAAACTGAGCCAACCAGCAATGTACAGTGTAATACAAACTGAGCCAACCTACAGTGAACTGTGTAATACAAACTTAGTCAACCTACAGTGTATTGTGTAATACAAATTGAGCCAACCTACTGTTTACTGTGTAATACAAACTGAGCCAAAATACAGTGAACTGTGTATTACAAACTGAGCCAACCTGCAGTGTACAGTATAACATAAAATGAGTCAACCTATAATGTACAGTGTAACACAAACTGAGCCAACCTACAGTGTACTGTGCAATACAAACTGAGCCAACCTACAGTGTACTGTGTAATACAAACTGAGCCAACCTACAGTGTACTGTGTAATATAAACTGAGCTAACCTGCAGTGTACTGTGTAACATAAACTGGGACAGCCTACAGTGTACTGTGTAATACAACCTGAGCCAACCTACAGTGTACTGTGTAATACAAACGGAGCCAACCTACAGTGTACTGTGTAATACAAACTCAGACAACCTACAGTGAACTGTGTTATACAAACTGAGCCAAATGACAGTGTACTGTGCAATACAAACTGAGCCAACCAGCAATGTACATTTTAATACAAACTGAGCCAACCTACAGTGAACTGTGTAATACAAACTTAGTCAACCTACAGTGTACTGTGTAATACAAGCTGAGCCAACCTACAAGGTACTGTGTAACATAAACTGAGCCAACCTACAGTATACTGTGTAATACAAACACAGCCAACCTACAGTGAACTGTGTAATACAAACTGAGCCAACCTACAGTGTACTGTGTAGCATAAACTGAGCCAACCTACAATATACTGTGTAATACAAATTGAGACAACCTGCAGTTTACTGTGTAATACAGACTGAGCCAACCTACAGTGAACTGTGTAATACAAACCGAGCCAACCTACAGTGTACTGTGTAATACAAACTGAGCCAACCTACAGTGTACTGTGTAATGCAAATTGAGCCAACCTACTGTGTGCTGTGTAATACAAACTGAGCCAAAATACAGTGAACTGTGTAATACAAACTGAGCCAACCTACAGTGTAAAGTGTAACATAAAATCAGTCAACCTATAGTATACTGTGTAATACAAACTGAGACAACCTACAGGGTACTCTGTAATACAAACTGAGCCAACCTACAGTGAACTGTGTAATACAAACTGAGCCAACCTACAGTGCACTGTGTAACATAAACTGAGTCAACCTATAGTGTACTGTGTAATACAAACTGAGTCAAACTACAGTGTACTGTGTAACATAAACTGAGCCAACTACAGCGTACTCTGTAACATAACTGAGCCAACGTACAGTATACTGTGTAAAACAAACTAGCCAACCTACAGTGTACTCTGTAATACAAGTTGAGCCAACCGACAGTGTATTGTGTAATACAAATTGAGCCAACCTACACTGTATTGTGTAATACAAACTGAGCCAACCTACACTGAACTGTGTAATACAAACTGAGGCAACCTACAGTGTACGATGTAATACAAACTGAGCCAACCTACAGTGAACTGTGTAATACAAACTTAGTTAACCTACAGTGTACTGTGTAATACAAGCTGAGCCAACCTACAAGGTACTGTGTAACATAAACTGAGCCAACCTACAGTATACTGTGTAATACAAACACAGCCAACCTACAGTGAACTGTGTAATACAAACTGAGCCAACCTACAGTGTACTGTGTAGCATAAACTGAGCCAACCTACAGTATACTGTGTAATACAAATTGAGGCAACCTGCAGTTTACTGTGTAATACAGACTGAGCCAACCTACAGTGAACTGTGTAATACAAACCGAGCCAACCTACAGTATACTGTGTAATACAAACTGAGCCAACCTACAGTATACTGTGTAATACAAATTGAGACAATCTGCAGTTTACTGTGTAATACAGACTGAACCAACCTACAGTGAACAGTGTAATACAAACCGAGCCAACCTACAGTGTACTGTGTAATACAAACTGAGCCAACCTACAGTGTACTGTGTAATGCAAATTGAGGTAACCTACTGTGTGCTGTGTAATACAAACTGAGCCAAAATACAGTGAACTTTGTAATACAAACTGAGCCAACCTACAGTGTAAAGTGCAACATAAAATCAGTCAACCTATAGTGTACTGTGTAATACAAACTGAGACAAACTACAGGGTACTCTGTAATACAAACTGAGCCAACCTACAGTGAACTGTGTAATACAATCTGAGCCAACCTATAGTATACTGTGTAATATAAACTGAGCCAACCTATAGTGAACTGTGTAATACAAACTGAGCCAAACTACAGTGTACTGTGCAATAAAAACTGAGCCAACCAGCAATGTACAGTGTAATACAAACTGAGCCAACCTACAGTGAACTGTGTAATACAAACTTAGTCAACCTACAGTGTATTGTGTAATACAAATTGAGCCAACCTACTGTTTACTGTGTAATACAAACTGAGCCAAAATACAGTGAACTGTGTATTACAAACTGAGCCAACCTACAGTGTACAGTATAACATAAAATGAGTCAACCTATAATGTACAGTGTAACACAAACTGAGCCAACCTACAGTGTACTGTGCAATACAAACTGAGCCAACCTACAGTGTACTGTGTAATACAAACTGAGCCAACCTACAGTGTACTGTGTAATATAAACTGAGCTAACCTGCAGTGTACTGTGTAACATAAACTGGGACAGCCTGCAGTGTACTGTGTAATACAACCTGAGCCAACCTACAGTGTACTGTGTAATACAAACGGAGCCAACCTACAGTGTACTGTGTAATACAAACTCAGCCAACCTACAGTGAACTGTGTTATACAAACTGAGCCAAATGACAGTGTACTGTGCAATACAAACTGAGCCAACCAGCAATGTATATTTTAATACAAACTGAGCCAACCTACAGTGAACTGTGTAATACAAACTTAGTCAACCTACAGTGTACTGTGTAATACAAGCTGAGCCAACCTACAAGGTACTGTGTAACATAAACTGAGCCAACCTACAGTATACTGTGTAACACAAGCTCAGCCAACCTTCAGTGAACTGTGTAATACAAACTGAGCCAACCTACAGTGTACTGTGTAACATAAACTGAGCCAACCTACAGTATACTGTGTAATACAAATTGAGACAATCTGCAGTTTACTGTGTAATACAGACTGAGCCAACCTACAGTGAACAGTGTAATACAAACCGAGCCAACCTACAGTGTACTGTGTAATGCAAACTGAGCCAACCTACAGTGTACTGTGTAATGCAAATTGAGGTAACCTACTGTGTGCTGTGTAATACAAACTGAGCCAAAATACAGTGAACTTTGTAATACAAACTGAGCCAACCTACAGTGTAAAGTGCAACATAAAATCAGTCAACCTATAGTGCACTGTGTAATACAAACTGAGACAAACTACAGGGTACTCTGTAATACAAACTGAGCCAACCTACAGTGAACTGTGTAATACAATCTGAGCCAACCTATAGTATACTGTGTAATATAAACTCAGCCAACCTATAGTGAACTGTGTAATACAAACTGAGCCAAACTACAGTGTACTGTGCAATAAAAACTGAGCCAACCAGCAATGTACAGTGTAATACAAACTGAGCCAACCTACAGTGAACTGTGTAATACAAACTTAGTCAACCTACAGTGTATTGTGTAATACAAATTGAGCCTACCTACTGTTTACTGTGTAATACAAACTGAACCAACCTACAGTGTACTGTGTAATACAAACTGAGCTAACCTACAGTGTACTGTGTAACATAAACTGAGTCAACCTACAGTGTACATTGCAATTCAAATTGAGCCAACCTACAGTGAACGGTGTGATACAAATTGAGCCAACCTGTAGTGTATTGTGTAACATAAATTAAGCCAACGTACAGTGTACTGTGTAACATAAACTGAGCCAACCTACAGTGTACTGTGTAATACAAACTGAGCCAACCTACAGTGTACTGTGTAATACAAACTCAGCCAACCTACAGTATACTGTGTAATAAAAAATTGAGCCAACCTACAGTGTACTGTGTAATACAAACTGAGCCAAAATACAGTGAACTGTGTAATGCAAACTGAACCAACCTACAGTGTACTGTGTAACATAAACTGAGTCAACCTACAGTGTACTGTGAAATACAAACTGAGCCAACCTACAGTGTACGTTGTAACATAAACTGAGCTAACCAACAATGTACTGTGTAATACAAACTGAGCCAACCTACAGTGAACTGTGTAATACAAACTGAGCCAACATACAGTGTACTGTGTAATACAAACTGAGCCAACCTACAGTGTACTGTGTAATACAAACTGAGCCAACCTATAGTGTACTGTGTAATACAAACTGAGTCTACCTACAGTGTACTGTGTAACATAAACTGAGCCTACTTACAGCGTACTCTGTAACATAAACTGAGCCAACGTACAGTATACTGTGTAAAACAAACTAGCCAACCTACAGTGTACTCTGTAATACAAGTTGAGCCAACCGACAGTGTATTGTGTAATACAAATTGAGCCAACCTACACTGTATTGTGTAATACAAACTGAGCCAACCTACACTGAACTGTGTAATACAAACTGAGGCAAATTGCAGTATACTGTGTAACATAAACTGAGTCAACCTACAGTGTACGATGTAATACAAACTGACCGAACCTACAGTGTACTGTGTAATACAAACTCAGCCAACCTACAGTGAACTGTGTTATACAAACTGAGCCAAATGACAGTGTACTGTGCAATTCAAACTGAGCCAACCAGCAATGTACATTTTAATACAAACTGAGCCAACCTACAGTGAACTGTGTAATACAAACACAGCCAACCCACAGTGAACTGTGTAATACAAACTGAGCCAACCTACAGTGTACTGTGTAACATAAACTGAGCCAACCTACAGTATACTGTGTAATACAAATTGAGACAACCTGCAGTTTACTGTGTAATACAGACTGAGCCAACCTACAGTGAACTGTCTAATACAATCCGAGCCAACCTACAGTGTACTGTGTAATACAAACTGAGCCAACCTACAGTGTAATGTGTAATGCAAATTGAGCCAACCTACTGTGTGCTGTGTAATACAAACTGAGCCAAAATACAGTGAACTGTGTAATACAAACTGAGCCAACCTACAGTGTAAAGTGTAACATAAAATCAGTCAACCTATAGTATACTGTGTAATACAAACTGAGACAACCTACAGGGTACTCTGTAATACAAACTGAGCCAACCTACAGTGAACTGTGTAACATAAACTGAACCAACTACAGCGTACTCTGTAACATAACTGAGCCAATGTACAGTATACTGTGTAAAACAAACTAGCCAACCTACAGTGTACTCTGTAATACAAGTTGAGCCAACCGACAGTGTATTGTGTAATACAAATTGAGCCAACCTACACTGTATTGTGTAATACAAACTGAGCCAACCTACACTGAACTGTGTAATACAAACTGAGGCAACCTACAGTGTACGATGTAATACAAACTGAGCGAACCTACAGTGTACTGTGTAATACAAACTCAGCCAACCTACAGTGAACTGTGTTATACAAACTGAGCCAAATGACAGTGTGCTGTGCAATACAAACTGAGCCAACCAGCAATGTACATTTTAATACAAACTGAGCCAACCTACAGTGAACTGTGTAATACAAACTTAGTCAACCTACAGTGTACTGTGTAATACAAGCTGAGCCAACCTACAAGGTACTGTGTAACATAAACTGAGCCAACCTACAGTATACTGTGTAATACAAGCTCAGCCAACCAACAGTGAACTGTGTAATACAAACTGAGCCAACCTACAGTGTACTGTGTAACATAAACTGAGCCAACCTACAGTATACTGTGTAATACAAATTGAGACAACCTGCAGTTTACTGTGTAATACAGACTGAGCCAACCTACAGTGAACAGTGTAATACAAACCGAGCCAACCTACAGTGAACAGTGTAATACAAACCGAGCCAACCTACAGTGTACTGTGTAATGCAAATTGAGGTAACCTACTGTGTGCTGTGTAATACAAACTGAGCCAAAATACAGTGAACTTTGTAATACAAACTGAGCCAACCTACAGTGTAAAGTGTAACATAAAATCAGTCAACCTATAGTGTACTGTGTAATACAAACTGAGACAACCTACAGGGTACTCTGTAATACAAACTGAGCCAACCTACAGTGAACTGTGTAATACAATCTGAGCCAACCTATAGTATACTGTGTAATATAAACTGAGCCAACCTATAGTGAACTGTGTAATACAAACTGAGCCAACCTATAGTGTACTGTGTAATACAAACTGAGTCTACCTACAGTGTACTCTGTAACATAAACTGAGCCAACGTACAGTATACTGTGTAAAACAAACTAACCAACCTACAGTGTACTCTGTAATACAAGTTGAGCCAACCGACAGTGTATTGTGTAATACAAATTGAGCCAACCTACACTGTATTGTGTAATACAAACTGAGCCAACCTACACTGAACTGTGTAATACAAACTGAGGCAAATTGCAGTATACTGTGTAACATAAACTGAGTCAACCTACAGTGTACGATGTAATACAAACTGACCGAACCTACAGTGTACTGTGTAATACAAACTCAGCCAACCTACAGTGAACTGTGTTATACAAACTGAGCCAAATGACAGTGTACTGTGCAATTCAAACTGAGCCAACCAGCAATGTACATTTTAATACAAACTGAGCCAACCTACAGTGAACTGTGTAATACAAACTTAGTCAACCTACAGTGTACTGTGTAATACAAGCTGAGCCAACCTACAAGGTAGTGTGTAACATAAACTGAGCCAACCTACAGTATACTGTGTAATACAAACACAGCCAACCTACAGTGAACTGTGTAAAACAAACTGAGCCAACCTACAGTGTACTGTGTAACATAAACTGAGCCAACCTACAGTAAACTGTGTAATACAAATTGAGACAACCTGCAGTTTACTGTGTAATACAGACTGAGCCAACCTACAGTGAACTGTCTAATACAATCCTAGCCAACCTACAGTGTACTGTGTAATACAAACTGAGCCAACCTACAGTGTAATGTGTAATGCAAATTGAGCCAACCTACTGTGTGCTGTGTAATACAAACTGAGCCAAAATACAGTGAATTGTGTAATACAAACTGAGCCAACCTACAGTGTAAAGTGTAACATAAAATCAGTGAACCTATAGTATACTGTGTAATACAAACTGAGACAACCTACAGGGTACTCTGTAATACAAACTGAGCCAACCTACAGTGAACTGTGTAACATAAACTGAGCCAACTACAGCGTACTCTGTAACATAACTGAGCCAATGTACAGTATACTGTGTAAAACAAACTAGCCAACCTACAGTGTACTCTGTAATACAAGTTGAGCCAACCGACAGTGTATTGTGTAATACAAATTGAGCCAACCTACACTGTATTGTGTAATACAAACTGAGCCAACCTACACTGAACTGTGTAATACAAACTGAGGAGAATTGCAGTATACTGTGTAACATAAACTGAGTCAACCTACAGTGTACGATGTAATACAAACTGACCGAACCTACAGTGTACTGTGTAATACAAACTCAGCCAACCTACAGTGAACTGTGTTATACAAACTGAGCCAAATGACAGTGTACTGTGCAATTCAAACTGAGCCAACCAGCAATGTACATTTTAATACAAACTGAGCCAACCTACAGTGAACTGTGTAATACAAACTTAGTCAACCTACAGTGTACTGTGTAATACAAGCTGAGCCAACCTACAAGGTAGTGTGTAACATAAATTGAGCCAACCTACAGTATACTGTGTAATACAAACACAGCCAACCCACAGTGAACTGTGTAATACAAACTGAGCCAACCTACAGTGTACTGTGTAACATAAACTGAGCCAACCTACAGTATACTGTGTAATACAAATTGAGACAACCTGCAGTTTACTGTGTAATACAGACTGAGCCAACCTACAGTGAACTGTCTAATACAATCCGAGCCAACCTACAGTGTACTGTGTAATACAAACTGAGCCAACCTACACTGTAATGTGTAATGCAAATTGAGCCAACCTACTGTGTGCTGTGTAATACAAACTGAGCCAAAATACAGTGAACTGTGTAATACAAACTGAGCCAACCTACAGTGTAAAGTGTAACATAAAATCAGTCAACCTATAGTATACTGTGTAATACAAACTGAGACAACCTACAGGGTACTCTGTAATACAAACTGAGCCAACCTACAGTGAACTGTGTAACATAAACTGAGCCAACTACAGCGTACTCTGTAACATAACTGAGCCAATGTACAGTATACTGTGTAAAACAAACTAGCCAACCTACAGTGTACTCTGTAATACAAGTTGAGCCAACCGACAGTGTATTGTGTAATACAAATTGAGCCAACCTACACTGTATTGTGTAATACAAACTGAGCCAACCTACACTGAACTGTGTAATACAAACTGAGGCAACCTACACTGAACTGTGTAATACAAACTGAGCGAACCTACAGTGTACTGTGTAATACAAACTCAGCCAACCTACAGTGAACTGTGTTATACAAACTGAGCCAAATGACAGTGTACTGTGCAATACAAACTGAGCCAACCAGCAATGTACATTTTAATACAAACTGAGCCAACCTACAGTGAACTGTGTAATACAAACTTAGTCAACCTACAGTGTACTGTGTAATACAAGCTGAGCCAACCTACAAGGTACTGTGTAACATAAACTGAGCCAACCTACAGTATACTGTGTAATACAAGCTCAGCCAACCAACAGTGAACTGCGTAATACAAACTGAGCCAACCTACAGTGTACTGTGTAACATAAACTGAGCCAACCTACAGTATACTGTGTAATACAAATTGAGACAACCTGCAGTTTACTGTGTAATACAGACTGAGCCAACCTTCAGTGAACAGTGTAATACAAACCGAGCCAACCTACAGTGAACAGTGTAATACAAACCGAGCCAACCTACAGTGTACTGTGTAATGCAAATTGAGGTAACCTACTGTGTGCTGTGTAATACAAACTGAGCCAAAATACAGTGAACTTTGTAATACAAACTGAGCCAACCTACAGTGTAAAGTGTAACATAAAATCAGTCAACCTATAGTGTACTGTGTAATACAAACTGAGACAACCTACAGGGTACTCTGTAATACAAACTGAGCCAACCTACAGTGAACTGTGTAATACAATCTGAGCCAACCTATAGTATACTGTGTAATATAAACTGAGCCAACCTATAGTGAACTGTGTAATACAAACTGAGCCAAACTACAGTGTACTGTGCAATAAAAACTGAGCCAACCAGCAATGTACAGTGTAATACAAATGAGCCAACCTGCAGTGAACTGTGTAATACAAACTTAGTCAACCTACAGTGTATTGTGTAATACAAATTGAGCCAACCTACTGTTTACTGTGTAATACAAACTGAGCCAAAATACAGTGAACTGTGTATTACAAACTGAGCCAACCTACAATGTACAGTATAACATAAAATGAGTCAACCTATAATGTACAGTGTAACACAAACTGAGCCAACCTACAGTGTACTGTGCAATACAAACTGAGCCAACCTACAGTGTACTGTGTAATACAAACTGAGCCAACCTGCAGTGTACTGTGTAATATAAACTGAGCTAACCTGCAGTGTACTGTGTAACATAAACTGGGACAGCCTACAGTGTACTGTGTAATACAACCTGAGCCAACCTGCAGTGTACTGTGTAATACAAACGGAGCCAACCTACAGTGTACTGTGTAATACAAACTCAGCCAACCTACAGTGAACTGTGTTATACAAACTGAGCCAAATGACAGTGTACTGTGCAATGCAAACTGAGCCAACCAGCAATGTACAGTGTAACACAAACTGAGCCAACCTACAGTGTACTGTGCAATACAAACTGAGCCAACCTACAGTGTACTGTGTAATACAAGCTGAGCCAACCTACAAGGTACTGTGTAACATAAACTGAGCCAACGTACAGTATACTGTGTAATACAAACACAGCCAACCTGCAGTGAACTGTGTAATACAAACTGAGCCAACCTACAGTGTACTGTGTAACATAAACTGAGCCAACCTACAGTATACTGTGTAATACAAATTGAGACAACCTGCAGTTTACTGTGTAATACAGACTGAGCCAACCTACAGTGAACTGTGTAATACAAACCGAGCCAACCTACAGTGTACTGTGTAATACAAACTGAGCCAACCTACAGTGTACTGTGTAATGCAAATTGAGCCAACCTACTGTGTGCTGTGTAATACAAACTGAGCCAAAATACAGTGAACTGTGTAATACAAACTGAGCCAACCTACAGTGTAAAGTGTAACATAAAATCAGTCAACCGATAGTATACTGTGTAATACAAACTGAGACAACCTACAGGGTACTCTGTAATACAAACTGAGTCAGCCTACAGTGTACTGTGTAACATAAACTGAGCCAACTACAGCGTACTCTGTAACATAACTGAGCCAACGTACAGTATACTGTGTAAAACAAACTAGCCAACCTACAGTGTACTCTGTAATACAAGTTGAGCCAACCGACAGTGTATTGTGTAATACAAATTGAGCCAACCTACACTGTATTGTGTAATACAAACTGAGCCAACCTACACTGAACTGTGTAATACAAACTGAGGCAACCTACAGTGTACGATGTAATACAAACTGAGCGAACCTACAGTGTACTGTGTAATACAAACTCAGCCAACCTACAGTGAACTGTGTTATACAAACTGAGCCAAATGACAGTGTACTGTGCAATACAAACTGAGCCAACCAGCAATGTACATTTTAATACAAACTGAGCCAACCTACAGTGAACTGTGTAATACAAACTTAGTCAACCTACAGTGTACTGTGTAATACAAGCTGAGCCAACCTACAAGGTACTGTGTAACATAAACTGAGCCAACCTACAGTATACTGTGTAATACAAGCTCAGCCAACCTACAGTGAACTGTGTAATACAAACTGAGCCAACCTACAGTGTACTGTGTAACATAAGCTGAGCCAACCTACAGTATACTGTGTAATACAAATTGAGACACCCTGCAGTTTACTGTGGAATACAGACTGAGCCAACCTACAGTGAACAGTGTAATACAAACCGAGCCAACCTACAGTGTACTGTGTAATACAAACTGAGCCAACCTACAGTGTACTGTGTAATGCAAATTGAGGCAACCTACTGTGTGCTGTGTAATACAAACTGAGCCAAAATACAGTGAACTTTGTAATACAAACTGAGCCAACCTACAGTGTAAAGTGTAACATAAAATCAGTCAACCTATAGTGTACTGTGTAATACAAACTGAGACAACCTACAGGGTACTCTGTAATACAAACTGAGCCAACCTACAGTGAACTGTGTAATACAATCTGAGCCAACCTATAGTATACTGTGTAATATAAAATGAGCCAACCTATAGTGAACTGTGTAATACAAACAGAGCCAAACTACAGTGTACTGTGCAATAAAAACTGAGCCAAACAGCAATGTACAGTGTAATACAAACTGAGCCAACCTACAGTGAACTGCGTAATACAAACTTAGTCAACCTACAGTGTATTGTGTAATACAAATTGAGCCAACCTACTGTTTACTGTGTAATACAAACTGAGCCAAAATACAGTGAACTGTGTATTACAAACTGAGCGAACCTACAGTGTACAGTATAACATAAAATGAGTCAACCTATAATGTGCAGTGTAACACAAACTGAGCCAACCTACAGTGTACTGTGCATTACAAACTGAGCCAACCTACAGTGTACTGTGTAACATAAACTGAGTCAACCTACAGTGTACAGTGCAATACAAATTGAGCCAAACTACAGTGAACGGTGTGATACAAATTGAGCCAACCTATAGTGTACTGTGTAACATAAACTGAGCCAACGTATAGTGTACTGTGTAACATAAACTGAGCCAACCTACAGTGTACTGTGTAATACAAACTGAGCCAACCTACAGTGTACTGTGTAATACAAACTCAGCCAACCTACAGTGAACTGTTGTATACAAACTGAGCCAAATGACAGTGTACTGTGCAATACAAACTGAGCCAACCAGCAATGTACATTTTAATACAAACTGAGCCAACCTACAGTGAACTGTGTAATACAAACTTAGTCAACCTACAGTGTACTGTGTAATACAAGCTGAGCCAACCTACAAGGTACTGTGTAACATAAACTGAGCCAACCTACAGTATACTGTGTAATACAAGCTCAGCCAACCTACAGTGAACTGTGTAATACAAACTGAGCCAACCTACAGTGTACTGTGCAATACAAACTGAGCCAACCTACAGTGTACTGTGTAATACAAACTGAGCCAACCTACAGTGTACTGTGTAATATAAACTGAGCTAACCTGCAGTGTACTGTGTAACATAAACTGGGACAGCCTACAGTGTGCTGTGTAATACAACCTGAGCCAACCTACAGTGTACTGTGTAATACAAACTGAGCCAACCTGCACTGAACTGTGTAATACAAACTGAGGCAACCTACAGTGTACTGTGTAACATAAACTGAGTCAACCTACAGAGTACGATGTAATTCAAACTGAGCGAACCTACAGTGTACTGTGTAATACAAACTCAGCCAACCTACAGTGAACTGTGTTATACAAACGGAGCCAAATGACAGTGTACTGTGCAATACAAACTGAGCCAACCAGCAATGTACATTTTAATACAAACTGAGCCAACCTACAGTGAACTGTGTAATACAAACTTGGTCAACCTACAGTGTACTGTGTAATACAAGCTGAGCCAACCTACAAGGTACTCTGTAACATAAACTGAACCAACCTAGAGTATACTGTGTAATACAAACTGAGCCAACCTACACTGAACTGTGTAATACAAACTGAGGCAACCTACAGTGTACTGTGTAACATAAACTGAGTCAACCTACAGAGTACGATGTAATTCAAACTGAGCGAACCTACAGTGTGCTGTGTAATACAAACTCAGCCAACCTACAGTGAACTGTGTTATACAAACTGAGCCAAATGACAGTGTACTGTGCAATACAAACTGAGCCAACCAGCAATGTACATTTTAATACAAACTGAGCCAACCTACAGTGAACTGTGTAATACAAACTTAGTCAACCTACAGTGTACTGTGTAATACAAGCTGAGCCAACCTACAGTGTACTGTGTAACATAAACTGAGCCAACCTACAGTATACTGTGTAATACAAATTGAGACAACCTGCAGTTTACTGTGTAATACAGACTGAGCCAACCTACAGTGAAATGTGTAATACAAACCGAGCCAACCTACAGTGTACTGTGTAATACAAACTGAGCCAACCTACAGTGTACTGTGTAATGCAAATTGAGGCAACCTGCTTTGTGCTGTGTAATACAAACTGAGCCAAAATACAGTGAACTTTGTAATACAAACTGAGCCAACCTACAGTGTAAAGTGTAACATAAAATCAGTCAACCTATAGTGTTCTGTATAATACAAACTGAGACAACCTGCAGTTTACTGTGTAATACAGACTGAGCCAACCTACAGTGAACTGTGTAATACAAACTGAGACAACCTACAGGGTACTCTGTAATACAAACTGAGACAACCTACAGTGAACTGTGTAATACAATCTGAGCCAACCTATAGTATACTGTGTAATATAAACTGAGCCAAACTATAGTGAACTGTGTAATACAAACTGAGCCAAACTACAGTGTACTGTGCAATAAAAACTGGGCCAACCAGCAATGTACCATGTAATACAAACTGAGCCAACCTACAGTGAACTGTGTAATACAAACTTAGTCAACCTACAGTTTACTGTGTAATACAAATTGAGCCAAACTACTGTTTACTGTGTAATACAAACTGAGCCAAAATACCGTGAACTGTGTAATACAAACTGAGCCAACCTACAGTGTACAGTATAACATAAAATGAGTCAACCTATAATGTACAGTGTAACACAAACTGAGCCCACCTACAGTGTACTGGGCAATACAAACTGAGCCAACCTACAGTGTACTGTGTAATACAAACTGAGCCAACCTACAGTGTACTGTGTAATATAAACTGAGCTAACCTGCAGTGTACTGTGTAACATAAACTGGGACAGCCTACAGTGTGCTGTGTAATACAACCTGAGCCAACCTACAGTGTACTGTGTAATACAAACTGAGCCAACCTACACTGAACTGTGTAATACAAACTGAGGCAACCTACAGTGTACTGTGTAACATAAACTGAGTCAACCTACAGAGTACGATGTAATTCAAACTGAGCGAACCTACAGTGTACTGTGTAATACAAACTCAGCCAACCTACAGTGAACTGTTGTATACAAACTGAGCCAAATGACAGTGTACTGTGCAATACAAACTGAGCCAACCAGCAATGTACATTTTAATACAAACTGAGCCAACCTACAGTGAACTGTGTAATACAAACTTAGTCAACCTACAGTGTACTGTGTAATACAAGCTGAGCCAACCTACAAGGTACTGTGTAACATAAACTGAGCCAACCTACAGTATACTGTGTAATACAAGCTCAGCCAACCTACAGTGAACTGTGTAATACAAACTGAGCCAACCTACAGTGTACTGTGTAATATAAACTGAGCCAACCTACAGTATACTGTGTAATACAAATTGAGACAACCTGCAGTTTACTGTGTAATACAGACTGAGCCAACCTACAGTGAACTGTGTAATACAAACCGAGCCAACCTACAGTGTACTGTGTAATACAAACTGAGCCAACCTACAGTGTACTGTGTAATGCAAATTGAGGCAACCTACTGTGTGCTGTGTAATACAAACTGAGCCAACCTACAGTGAACTGTGTAATACAAACTTAGTCAACCTACAGTGTACTGTGTAATACAAGCTGAGACAACCTACAAGGTACTGTGTAACATAAACTGAGCCAACCTACAGTATACTGTGTAATACAAGCTCAGCCAACCTACAGTGAACTGTGTAATACAAACTGAGCCAACCTACAGTGTACTGTGTAACATAAGCTGAGCCAACCTACAGTATACTGTGTAATACAAATTGAGACACCCTGCAGTTTACTGTGGAATACAGACTGAGCCAACCTACAGTGAACAGTGTAATACAAACCGAGCCAACCTACAGTGTACTGTGTAATACAAACTGAGCCAACCTACAGTGTACTGTGTAATGCAAATTGAGGCAACCTACTGTGTGCTGTGTAATACAAACTGAGCCAAAATACAGTGAACTTTGTAATACAAACTGAGCCAACCTACAGTGTAAAGTGTAACATAAAATCAGTCAACCTATAGTGTACTGTGTAATACAAACTGAGACAACCTACAGGGTACTCTGTAATACAAACTGAGCCAACCTACAGTGAACTGTGTAATACAATCTGAGCCAACCTATAGTATACTGTGTAATATAAAATGAGCCAACCTATAGTGAACTGTGTAATACAAACAGAGCCAAACTACAGTGTACTGTGCAATAAAAACTGAGCCAAACAGCAATGTACAGTGTAATACAAACTGAGCCAACCTACAGTGAACTGCGTAATACAAACTTAGTCAACCTACAGTGTATTGTGTAATACAAATTGAGCCAACCTACTGTTTACTGTGTAATACAAACTGAGCCAAAATACAGTGAACTGTGTATTACAAACTGAGCGAACCTACAGTGTACAGTATAACATAAAATGAGTCAACCTATAATGTGCAGTGTAACACAAACTGAGCCAACCTACAGTGTACTGTGCATTACAAACTGAGCCAACCTACAGTGTACTGTGTAACATAAACTGAGTCAACCTACAGTGTACAGTGCAATACAAATTGAGCCAAACTACAGTGAACGGTGTGATACAAATTGAGCCAACCTATAGTGTACTGTGTAACATAAACTGAGCCAACGTATAGTGTACTGTGTAACATAAACTGAGCCAACCTACAGTGTACTGTGTAATACAAACTGAGCCAACCTACAGTGTACTGTGTAATACAAACTCAGCCAACCTACAGTGAACTGTTGTATACAAACTGAGCCAAATGACAGTGTACTGTGCAATACAAACTGAGCCAACCAGCAATGTACATTTTAATACAAACTGAGCCAACCTACAGTGAACTGTGTAATACAAACTTAGTCAACCTACAGTGTACTGTGTAATACAAGCTGAGCCAACCTACAAGGTACTGTGTAACATAAACTGAGCCAACCTACAGTATACTGTGTAATACAAGCTCAGCCAACCTACAGTGAACTGTGTAATACAAACTGAGCCAACCTACAGTGTACTGTGCAATACAAACTGAGCCAACCTACAGTGTACTGTGTAATACAAACTGAGCCAACCTACAGTGTACTGTGTAATATAAACTGAGCTAACCTGCAGTGTACTGTGTAACATAAACTGGGACAGCCTACAGTGTGCTGTGTAATACAACCTGAGCCAACCTACAGTGTACTGTGTAATACAAACTGAGCCAACCTGCACTGAACTGTGTAATACAAACTGAGGCAACCTACAGTGTACTGTGTAACATAAACTGAGTCAACCTACAGAGTACGATGTAATTCAAACTGAGCGAACCTACAGTGTACTGTGTAATACAAACTCAGCCAACCTACAGTGAACTGTGTTATACAAACGGAGCCAAATGACAGTGTACTGTGCAATACAAACTGAGCCAACCAGCAATGTACATTTTAATACAAACTGAGCCAACCTACAGTGAACTGTGTAATACAAACTTGGTCAACCTACAGTGTACTGTGTAATACAAGCTGAGCCAACCTACAAGGTACTCTGTAACATAAACTGAACCAACCTAGAGTATACTGTGTAATACAAACTGAGCCAACCTACACTGAACTATGTAATACAAACTGAGGCAACCTACAGTGTACTGTGTAACATAAACTGAGTCAACCTACAGAGTACGATGTAATTCAAACTGAGCGAACCTACAGTGTGCTGTGTAATACAAACTCAGCCAACCTACAGTGAACTGTGTTATACAAACTGAGCCAAATGACAGTGTACTGTGCAATACAAACTTAGCCAACCAGCAATGTACATTTTAATACAAACTGAGCCAACCTACAGTGAACTGTGTAATACAAACTTAGTCAACCTACAGTGTACTGTGTAATACAAGCTGAGCCAACCTACAGTGTACTGTGTAACATAAACTGAGCCAACCTACAGTATACTGTGTAATACAAATTGAGACAACCTGCAGTTTACTGTGTAATACAGACTGAGCCAACCTACAGTGAAATGTGTAATACAAACCGAGCCAACCTACAGTGTACTGTGTAATACAAACTGAGCCAACCTACAGTGTACTGTGTAATGCAAATTGAGGCAACCTGCTTTGTGCTGTGTAATACAAACTGAGCCAAAATACAGTGAACTTTGTAATACAAACTGAGCCAACCTACAGTGTAAAGTGTAACATAAAATCAGTCAACCTATAGTGTTCTGTATAATACAAACTGAGACAACCTGCAGTTTACTGTGTAATACAGACTGAGCCAACCTACAGTGAACTGTGTAATACAAACTGAGACAACCTACAGGGTACTCTGTAATACAAACTGAGACAACCTACAGTGAACTGTGTAATACAATCTGAGCCAACCTATAGTATACTGTGTAATATAAACTGAGCCAAACTATAGTGAACTGTGTAATACAAACTGAGCCAAACTACAGTGTACTGTGCAATAAAAACTGGGCCAACCAGCAATGTACCATGTAATACAAACTGAGCCAACCTACAGTGAACTGTGTAATACAAACTTAGTCAACCTACAGTTTACTGTGTAATACAAATTGAGCCAACCTACTGTTTACTGTGTAATACAAACTGAGCCAAAATACCGTGAACTGTGTAATACAAACTGAGCCAACCTACAGTGTACAGTATAACATAAAATGAGTCAACCTATAATGTACAGTGTAACACAAACTGAGCCCACCTACAGTGTACTGGGCAATACAAACTGAGCCAACCTACAGTGTACTGTGTAATACAAACTGAGCCAACCTACAGTGTACTGTGTAATATAAACTGAGCTAACCTGCAGTGTACTGTGTAACATAAACTGGGACAGCCTACAGTGTGCTGTGTAATACAACCTGAGCCAACCTACAGTGTACTGTGTAATACAAACTGAGCCAACCTACACTGAACTGTGTAATACAAACTGAGGCAACCTACAGTGTACTGTGTAACATAAACTGAGTCAACCTACAGAGTACGATGTAATTCAAACTGAGCGAACCTACAGTGTACTGTGTAATACAAACTCAGCCAACCTACAGTGAACTGTTGTATACAAACTGAGCCAAATGACAGTGTACTGTGCAATACAAACTGAGCCAACCAGCAATGTACATTTTAATACAAACTGAGCCAACCTACAGTGAACTGTGTAATACAAACTTAGTCAACCTACAGTGTACTGTGTAATACAAGCTGAGCCAACCTACAAGGTACTGTGTAACATAAACTGAGCCAACCTACAGTATACTGTGTAATACAAGCTCAGCCAACCTACAGTGAACTGTGTAATACAAACTGAGCCAACCTACAGTGTACTGTGTAATATAAACTGAGCCAACCTACAGTATACTGTGTAATACAAATTGAGACAACCTGCAGTTTACTGTGTAATACAGACTGAGCCAACCTACAGTGAACTGTGTAATACAAACCGAGCCAACCTACAGTGTACTGTGTAATACAAACTGAGCCAACCTACAGTGTACTGTGTAATGCAAATTGAGGCAACCTACTGTGTGCTGTGTAATACAAACTGAGCCAAAATACAGTGAACTTTGTAATTCAAACTGAGCCAACCTACAGTGTAAAACGTAACATAAAATCAGTCAACCTGTAGTGTTCTGTGTAATACAAACTGCGACAACCTGCAGTTTACTGTGTAATACAGACTGAGCCAACCTACAGTGAACTGTGTAATACAAACTGAGACAACCTACAGGGTACTCTGTAATACAAACTGAGCCAACCTACAGTGAACTGTGTAATACAAACTGAGCCAGCCTATAGTATACTGTGTAATATAAACTGAGCCAACCTACAGTGAACTGTGTAATACAAACTTAGTCAACCTACAGTGTACTGTGTAATACAAATTGAGCCAACCTACTGTTTACTGTGTAATACAAACTGAGCCAAAATACAGTGAACTGTGTAATACAAACTGAGCCAACCTACAGTGTACAGTATAACATAAAATGAGTCAACCTATAATGTACAGTGTAACACAAACTGAGCCAACCTACAGTGTACTGTGCAATACAAACTGAGCCAACCTACAGTGTACTGTGTAATACAAACTGAGCCAACCTACAGTGTACTGTGTAATACAAACTGAGCCAACCTACAGTGTACTGTGTAATATAAACTGAGCTAACCTGCAGTGTACTGTGTAACATAAACTGGGACAGCCTACAGTGTACTGTGTAATACAACCTGAGCCAACCTACAGTGTACTGTGTAATACAAACGGAGCCAATCTACAGTGTACTGTGTAACATAAACTGAGTCAACCTACAGTGTACAGTGCAATACAAATCGAGCCAACCTACAGTGAACGGTGTGATACAAATTGAGCCAACCTATAGTGTACTGTGTAACATAAACTGAGCCAACGTATAGTGTACTGTGTAACATAAACTGAGCCAACCTACAGTGTACTGTGTAATACAAACTGAGCCAACCTACAGTATACAGTGTAATACAAACTGAGCCAAAATACATTGAACTGTGTAATGCAAACTGAACCAACCTACAGTGTACTGTGTAACATAAACTGAGTCAACCTACAGTGTACTGTGAAATACAAGTTGAGCCAACCGACAGTGTATTGTGTAATACAAATTGAGCCAACCTACACTGTATTGTGTAATACAAACTGAGCCAACCTACACTGAACTCTGTAATACAAACTGAGACAACCTACAGTGAACTGTGTAATACAATCTGAGCCAACCTATAGTATACTGTGTAATATAAACTGAGCCAACCTATAGTGAAGTGTGTAATACAAACTGAGCCAAACTACAGTGTACTGTGCAATAAAAACTGAGCCAACCAGCAATGTACCATGTAATACAAACTGAGCCAACCTACAGTGAAATGAGTAATACAAACTTAGTCAACCTGCAGTGTACTGTGTAATACAAATTGAGCCAACCTACTGTTTACTGTGTAATACAAACTGAGCCAAAATACCGTGAACTGTGTAATACAAACTGAGCCAACCTACAGTGTACTGTGTAACATAAACTGGGACAGCCTACAGTGTGCTGTGTAATACAACCTGAGCCAACCTACAGTGTACTGTGTAATACAAACTGAGCCAACCTACACTGAACTGTGTAATACAAACTGAGGCAACCTACAGTGTACTGTGTAACATAAACTGAGTCAACCTACAGAGTACGATGTAATTCAAACTGAGCGAACCTACAGTGTACTGTGTAATACAAACTCAGCCAACCTACAGTGAACTGTGTTATACAAACTGAGCCAAATGACAGTGTACTGTGCAATACAAACTGAGCCAACCAGCAATGTACATTTTAATACAAACTGAGCCAACCTGCAGTGAACTGTGTAATACAAACTTAGTCAACCTACAGTGTACTGTGTAATACAAGCTGAGCCAACCTACAAGGTACTGTGTAACATAAACTGAGCCAACCTACAGTATACTGTGTAATACAAGCTCAGCCAACCTACAGTGAACTGTGTAATACAAACTGAGCCAACCTACAGTGTACTGTGTAATATAAACTGAGCCAACCTACAGTATACTGTGTAATACAAATTGAGACAACCTGCAGTTTACTGTGTAATACAGACTGAGCCAACCTACAGTGAACTGTGTAATACAAACCGAGCCAACCTACAGTGTACTGTGTAATACAAACTGAGCCAACCTACAGTGTACTGTGTAATGCAAATTGAGGCAACCTACTGTGTGCTGTGTAATACAAACTGAGCCAAAATACAGTGAACTTTGTAATTCAAACTGAGCCAACCTACAGTGTAAAACGTAACATAAAATCAGTCAACCTATAGTGTTCTGTGTAATACAAACTGCGACAACCTGCAGTTTACTGTGTAATACAGACTGAGCCAACCTACAGTGAACTGTGTAATACAAACTGAGACAACCTACAGGGTACTCTGTAATACAAACTGAGCCAACCTACAGTGAACTGTGTAATACAAACTGAGCCAGCCTATAGTATACTGTGTAATATAAACTGAGCCAACCTACAGTGAACTGTGTAATACAAACTTAGTCAACCTACAGTGTACTGTGTAATACAAATTGAGCCAACCTACTGTTTACTGTGTAATACAAACTGAGCCAAAATACAGTGAACTGTGTAATACAAACTGAGCCAACCTACAGTGTACAGTATAACATAAACTGAGTCAACCTACAGAGTACGATGTAATTCAAACTGAGCGAACCTACAGTGTACTGTGTAATACAAACTCAGCCAACCTACAGTGAACTGTGTTATACAAACTGAGCCAAATGACAGTGTACTGTGCAATACAAACTGAGCCAACCAGCAATGTACATTTTAGTACAAACTGAGCCAACCTACAGTGAACTGTGTAATACAAACTTAGTCAACCTACAGTGTACTGTGTAATACAAGCTGAGCCAACCTACAAGGTACTCTGTAACATAAACTGAGCCAACCTACAGTATACTGTGTAATACAAACTGAGTCAACCTACAGTGTACTGTGTAATACAAACTGAGCTAACCTGCAGTGTACTGCGTAATACAAACGGAGCCAACCTACAGTGTACTGTGTAACATAAACTGAGTCAACCTACAGTGTACAATGCAATACAAATTGAGCCAACCTACAGTGAACGGTGTGATACAAATTGAGCCAACCTATAGTGTACTGTGTAACATAAACTGAGCCAACGTACAGTGTACTGTGTAATACAAACTGAGCCAACCTACAGTATACTGTGTAATAAAAAATTGAGCCAACCTACATTGTACTGTGTAATACAAACTGGGCCAAAATACAATGAGCTGTGTAATGCAAACTGAACCAACCTACAGTCTACTGTGTAATACCAACTGAGCTAACCTACTGTGTACTGTGTAATACAAACTGAGCCAACCTACAGTGTTCTGTGTAATACAAACTGAGCTAACATAGTGTACTGTGAATACAAACTGAGCCAAGCTACAGTGTACTGTGTAACACAAACTGAGTCAACCTAGAGTGTACTGTGTAATACAAACTGAGCCAACCTACAGTGTACTGTGTAATACAAACTGAGTCAACCTATAGTGTACTGTGTAATACAAACTGTGACAACATTTAGTGTACTGTGTAATAAAACTGAGCCAACGTACAGTGTACTATGTTACATAAACTGAGCTAACCTACTGTGTACTGTGAGATACAAACTGAGGCAACCTACAGTATACTGTGTATTCTGTAACATAAACTAAGCCAACCTACAGTGAACTGTGTAATACCAACTGAGCCAAACTACAGTCAACAGTGAAATACAAACTGAGCCAACCAACAGTGAACTGTGTAATACAAACTGAGCCAACCTACAGTATACTATGTAACATAAACTCAGCCAACCTACAGTGTACTGTGTAATACATTCTGAGCCAACCTACAATATACTGTGTAACATAAACTGAGCTAACCGACAGTGTACTGTGTAATACAAACTGAGCCAACCAACAGTGTACTGCGTAACATGAATTGAGCCAACCTACAGTGTACAGTGTAATACAAACTGAGCCAACCTACAGTGTACAATGTAATTCAAACTGAGCCAACCTACAGTGTACTGTGTAACATAAACTGAACCAACCTCCAGTCTACTGTGTAATACAAACTAAGCAAACCTGCAGTGTACAATGTAATACAAACTGAGCCAACCTACAGTGCACTGTGTAACACAAACTGAGTCAACCTATAGTATAATGTGTAATATAAACTGAGTTAACCTACAGTATACTGTTTAATACAAACTGAGCTAACCTATTGTGTATGGTGTTACATAAACTGAGCTAACCTACAGTGTACTGTGTAACAAAAACCGAGTCAACATATAGTGTACTGTGTAATACAAACTGAGTGAACCTACAGTGTACGGTGTAACATAAATGGAGCCAAACTACAGTGTACTGTGTAATATAAACGGAGCCAACCTACAGTTTACTGAGTAATACAAACTGAGTCAACCTTTAGTGTACTGCATAATACATACTGAGCCAACCTACAGTGTACTGTGTTACATAAACTGAGCTAACCTACAGTGTACTGTGAAATACAAACTGAGCCAACCTACAGTGTACTGTGAGATACAAACTAAGCCAACCTACAGTGTACAGTGTACTGTGTAAAACAAACTGAGTCAACCTACAGTGTACTGTGTTACATAAACTGAGCTAACCTACAGTGTACTGTGAAATACAAACTGAGCCAACCTACAGTGTACTGTGTACTGTGTAACATAAACTGAGCTAACCCACAGTGTACAGTGTAACACAAACTGAGTCAACTAAAATTGTACTGTGTAATATAAACTGAACCAACCTACGGAGCATGGTGTAACATAAATTGAGCTAACCTACAGTGTACTGTGTAACACAAACTGAGTGAACCTATAGTGTACCGTGTAATATAATCCGACCCAACCTACATTGTACTGTGTAACATAAACTGAGCTAACCTACAGCGTACTGTGTAATACAAACTGAGCCAACCTACAGTATACAGTGTAACATAAACTGAGCTAACTTACAGTATACTGTGTAATACAAACTGAGTCAACCTACAGTGTACTGTGTAACATAAACTGAGCCAACATACAGTATACAGTGTAATAGAAACTGAGCCAACCTACACTGTACTGTGTAATACAATCTGAGCCAACCTATAGTGTGCTGTGTACTACAAACTGAGCTAACCTACAGTCTACTGTGAAACATAAACTGAGCCAACCTACAGTGTACTGTTTAACACAAGCTGAGCCAACCTACAGTGTACTGTGTAATACAAACCGAGTTAACCTACAGTGTACTGTGTAATACAAATTGAGCCAACCTACAGTGTACAGTGTAATACAAATTGAGCCAACCTACAGTGTACTGTGTAATACAAACTGAGCCAACCTACAGTAAACTGTGTAATAGAAACTGAGCCAACCTACAGTGTACTGTGTAACATAATCTGAGCCAACCTACAGTATACAGTGTAATACAAACTGAGCCTCCCTACACTGTACTGTGTAATACAATCTGAGCCAACCTATAGTGTGCTGTGTAATACAAACTGAGCTAACCTACAGTCTACTGTGTAACATAAACTGAGCCAACCTACAGTGTACTGTGTAATACAAATTGAGCCAACCTACAGTGTACTCTGTAATAAAAACTGAGCCAACCTACAAAAAACTGTGTAATAGAAACTGAGCCAACCTACAGTGTACTGTGTAATACAAACTGAGCCAACCAACAGTAAACTGTGTAATACAAACTGAGCCAACCTACAGTGTACTGTGTAACATAAACTGAGTCAACCTATAGTGTACTGTGTAATATACACTGAGCGAACCTACAGTGTACTGTGTAATACAAACTGAAACAACCTACAGTGTACTGTGTAATACAAACTGAGCCAAATTACAGTTTACTGTGTACTGTGTAACATAAACTGAACCAACCTCCAGTCTATTGTGGAAGACAAACTAAGCAAACCTGCAGTGTACAATGTAATACAAACTGAGCCAACCTACAGTGCACTGTGTAATACAAACTGAGTCAACCTACAGTGTACTGTGTAACATAAACTGTGCCAACCTACAGTATACAGTGTAATACAAACTGAGCCAACCTACAGTGTACTGTGTAATACAATCTGAGCCAACCTATAGTGTGCTGTGTAATTCAAACTGAGCTAACCCACAGTCTACTGTGTAACATAAACTGAGCCAACCTACAGTGTACTGTTTAACACAAACTGTGCCAACCTACAGTGTACTGTGAGATACAAACTGAGCCAACCTACAGAGTACAGTGTACTGTGTAACACAAACTGAGTCAACCTACAGTGTACTGTGTTACATAAACTGAGCTAACCTACAGTGTACTGTGAAATACAAACTGAGCCAACCTACAGTGTACTGTCTACTGTGTAACATAAACTGAGCTAACCCACAGTGTACTATGTAACACAAACTGAGTCAACTAAAATTGTACTGTGTAATATAAACTGAACCAACCTACGGTGCATGGTGTAACATAAATTGAGCTAACCTACAGTGTACTGTGTAACACAAACTGAGTGAACCTATAGTGTACTGTGTAATATAAACCGAGCCAACCTACATTGTACTGTGTAACATAAACTGAGCTAACCTACAGCGTACTGTGTAATACAAACTGAGCCAACCTACAGTATACAGTGTAACATAAACTGAGCTAACTTACAGTATACTGTGTAATACAAACTGAGTCAACCTACAGTGTACTGTGTAACATAAACTGAGCCAACATACAGTATACAGTGTAATAGAAACTGAGCCAACCTACACTGTACAGTGTAATACAATCTGAGCCAACCTATAGTGTGCTGTGTACAACAAACTGAGCTAACCTACAGTCTACTGTGAAACATAAACTGAGCCAACCTACAGTGTACTGTTTAACACAAGCTGAGCCAACCTACAGTGTACTGTGTAATACAAACCGAGTTAACCTACAGTGTACTGTGTAATACAAATTGAGCCAACCTAGAGTGTACAGTGTAATACAAATTGCGCCAACCTACAGTGTACTGTGTAATACAAACTGAGCCAACCTACAGTAAACTGTGTAATAGAAACTGAGCCAACCTACAGTGTACTTTGTAACATAAACTGAGTCAACCTATAGTGTACTGTGTAATATAAACTAAGCAAACCTGCAGTGTACAATGTAATACAAACTGAGCCAACCTACAGTGCACTGTGTAATACAAACTGAGTCAACCTACAGTGTACTGTGTAACATAAACTGAGCCAACCTACAGTATACAGTGTAATACAAACTGAGCCACCCTACACTGTACTGTGTAATACAATCTGAGCCAACCTATAGTGTACTGTGTAATACAAATTGAGCCAACCTACAGTGTACTCTGTAATAAAAACTGAGCCAAACTACAAAAAAATGTGTAATAGAAACTGAGCCAACCTACAGTGTACTGTGTAATACAATCTGAGCCAACCTATAGTGTGCTGTGTAATACAAACTGAGCTAACCCACAGTCTACTGTGTAACATAAACTGAGCCAACCTACAGTGTACTGTTTAACACAAGCTGAGCCAACCTACAGTCTACTGTGTAATACAAAGTGAGATAACCTACAGTGTATTGTGTAATACAAACTGAGCCAACCTACAGTAAATTGTGTAATACAAACAGAGCCAACCTACAGTGTACTGTGTAACATAAACTGAGTCAACCTATACTGTACTGTGTAATATAAACTGAGCGAACCTCCAGTGTACTGTGTAATACATACTGAGCCAACCTACAGTGTACTGTGTAATACAAACTTAGTTAACCTATACTGTACTGTGTAATACAAACTGAGTCAACATAAAGTGTACTTTGCAATACATACTGAGCCAACCTACAGTGTACTGTGTAACATAAACTGAGCCAACCTACACTGTACTGTGTAATACAAACTGAACCAACATACAGTGTACAGTGTAATATAGACTGAGCCGTCCTGCAGTTTACAGTGTAATACAGACTGAGCCAACCTGCAGAGTACACTGTCATACAAACTGAACTAACCTACAGTGTACTGTCTAATAGAAACTGAGCCAATGTACGGTGTACAGTGCAACTAAAACTGACCTATCCTACAGTGCACTGTGTAACAGAAACTAAGTCAACCTATAGTGTGCTGTGTAATACCAACTGAGCCAACCTACTGTCTACTGTGTAAAACCAAATGAGCCAAACTACAGTGTACTGTGTAATACCAACTGACCTAACCTACTGTGTACTGTGTAATACAAACTGAGCCAACCTACAGTGTTCTGTGTAATACGAACTGAGCTAACATAGTGTACTGTGCAATACAAACTGAGCCAAGCTACAGTGTACTGTGTAACACAAACTGTGTCAACCTAGAGTATACTATGTAATACAAACTGAGCCAACCTACAGTGTACTGTGTAATACAAACTGAGTCAACCTATAGTGTACTGTGTAATACAAACTGAGTCAACATTTAGTGTACTGTGTAATACAAATTGAGCCAACCTACAGTGTACTATGTGACATAAACTGAGCTAACCTACAGTGTACTGTGACATACAAACTGAGCCAACCTACAGTGTACGATGTTACATAAACTGAGCTAACCTACAGCGTACTGTGTAATACAAACTGAGCCAACCTACAGTATACAGTGTAACATAAACTGAGCTAACTTACAGTATACTGTGTAATACAAACTGAGTCAACCTACAGTGTACTGTGTAACATAAACTGAGCCAACATACAGTATACAGTGTAACAGAAACTGAGCCAACCTACACTGTACTGTGTAATACAATCTGAGCCAACCTATAGTGTGCTGTGTACTACAAACTGAGCTAACCTACAGTCTACTGTGAAACATAAACCGAGCCAACCTACAGTGTACTGTTTAACACAAGCTGAGCCAACCTACAGTGTACTGTGTAATACAAACCGAGTTAACCTACAGTGTACTGTGTAATACAAATTGAGCCAACCTACAGTGTACAGTGTAATACAAATTGAGCCAACCTACAGTGTACTGTGTAATACAAACTGAGCCAACCTACAGTAAACTGTGTAATAGAAACTGAGCCAACCTACAGTGTACTGTGTAACATAAACTGAGCCAACCTACAGTATACAGTGTAATACAAACTGAGCCTCCCTACACTGTACTGTGTAATACAATCTGAGCCAACCTATAGTGTGCTGTGTAATACAAACTGAGCTAACCTACAGTCTACTGTGTAACATAAACTGAGCCAACCTACAGTGTACTGTGTAATACAAATTGAGCCAACCTACAGTGTACTCTGTAATAAAAACTGAGCCAACCTACAAAAAACTGTGTAATAGAAACTGAGCCAACCTACAGTGTACTGTGTAATACAAACTGAGCCAACCAACAGTAAACTGTGTAATACAAACTGAGCCAACCTACAGTGTACTGTGTAACATAAACTGAGTCAACCTATAGTGTACTGTGTAATATACACTGAGCGAACCTACAGTGTACTGTGTAATACAAACTGAAACAACCTACAGTGTACTGTGTAATACAAACTGAGCCAAATTACAGTTTACTGTGTACTGTGTAACATAAACTGAACCAACCTCCAGTCTATTGTGGAAGACAAACTAAGCAAACCTGCAGTGTACAATGTAATACAAACTGAGCCAACCTGCAGTGCACTGTGTAATACAAACTGAGTCAACCTACAGTGTACTGTGTAACATAAACTGTGCCAACCTACAGTATACAGTGTAATACAAACTGAGCCAACCTACAGTGTACTGTGTAATACAATCTGAGCCAACCTATAGTGTGCTGTGTAATTCAAACTGAGCTAACCCACAGTCTACTGTGTAACATAAACTGAGCCAACCTACAGTGTACTGTTTAACACAAACTGTGCCAACCTACAGTGTACTGTGAGATACAAACTGAGCCAACCTACAGAGTACAGTGTACTGTGTAACACAAACTGAGTCAACCTACAGTGTACTGTGTTACATAAACTGAGCTAACCTACAGTGTACTGTGAAATACAAACTGAGCCAACCTACAGTGTACTGTGTAATACAAAGTGAGATAACCTACAGTGTATTGTGTAATACAAACTGAGCCAACCTACAGTAAATTGTGTAATACAAACAGAGCCAACCTACAGTGTACTGTGTAACATAAACTGAGTCAACCTATACTGTACTGTGTAATATAAACTGAGCGAACCTCCAGTGTACTGTGTAATACATACTGAGCCAACCTACAGTGTACTGTGTAATACAAACTTAGTTAACCTATACTGTACTGTGTAATACAAACTGAGTCAACATAAAGTGTACTTTGCAATACATACTGAGCCAACCTACAGTGTACTGTGTAACATAAACTGAGCCAACCTACACTGTACTGTGTAATACAAACTGAACCAACATACAGTGTACAGTGTAATATAGACTGAGCCGTCCTGCAGTTTACAGTGTAATACAGACTGAGCCAACCTGCAGAGTACACTGTCATACAAACTGAACTAACCTACAGTGTACTGTCTAATAGAAACTGAGCCAATGTACGGTGTACAGTGCAACTAAAACTGACCTATCCAACAGTGCACTGTGTAACAGAAACTAAGTCAACCTATAGTGTGCTGTGTAATACCAACTGAGCCAACCTACTGTCTACTGTGTAAAACCAAATGAGCCAAACTACAGTGTACTGTGTAATACCAACTGACCTAACCTACTGTGTACTGTGTAATACAAACTGAGCCAACCTACAGTGTTCTGTGTAATACGAACTGAGCTAACATAGTGTACTGTGCAATACAAACTGAGCCAAGCTACAGTGTACTGTGTAACACAAACTGTGTCAACCTAGAGTATACTATGTAATACAAACTGAGCCAACCTACAGTGTACTGTGTAATAAAAACTGAGTCAACCTATAGTGTACTGTGTAATACAAACTGAGTCAACATTTAGTGTACTGTGTAATACATATTGAGCCAACCTACAGTGTACTATGTGACATAAACTGAGCTAACCTACAGTGTACTGTGACATACAAACTGAGCCAACCTACAGTGTACGATGTTACATAAACTGAGCTAACCTGCAGTGTACTGTGAGATACAAACTGAGCCAACCTACAGTGTACTGTGTATTCTGTAACATAAACTGAGCCAACCTACAGTGAACTGTGTAATACCAACTGAGCCAACCTACAGTGAACTGTGAAATACAAACTGAGCCAACCAACAGTGTACTGTGTAACATAAACTGAGCCAACCTACAGTTTACTGGGTAACATAAACTGAGCTAACCGACAGTGTACTGTGTAATACAAACTGAGCCAGCCAACAGTGCAATGCGTAACATGAATTGAGCCAACCTACAGTGTATTGTGTAATACAAACTAAGCAAACCTGCAGTGTACAATGTAATACAAACTGAGCCAACCTACAGTGCACTGTGCAATACAAACTGAGTCAACCTACAGTGTACTGTGTAACATAAACTGAGCCAACCTACAGTATACATTGTAATACAAACTGAGCCAACCTACAGTGTACTGTGTAATACAATCTGAGCCAACCTATAGTGTGCTGTGTAATACAAACTCAGCTAACCTACAGTCTACTGTGTAACATAAACTGAGCCAACCTACAGTGTACTGTTTAACACAAGCTAAGTCAACCTACAGTGTACTGTGTAATACAAACTGAGTTAACCTGCAGTGTACTGTGTAATACAAATTGAGCCAACCTACAGTGTACAGTGTAATACAAATTGAGCCAACCTACATTGTACTGTGTAATAC
Organism: Mobula birostris; assembly: GCF_030028105.1. NCBI lineage: Eukaryota > Metazoa > Chordata > Chondrichthyes > Myliobatiformes > Myliobatidae > Mobula > Mobula birostris. Next base: position 97,838,917 of record NC_092376.1, read on the forward strand.
AAACTGAGTCAACCTACAGTAAACTCTGTAATAGAAACTGAGCCAACCTACAGTGTACTGTGTAACCTAAACTGAGTCAACCTATAGTGTACTGTGTAATAAAAACTGAACCAACCTACAGTGTACTGTGTAATACCAACTTAGATAACCTATACTGTACTGTGTAATACAAACTGAGTCAACATATAGTGTACTGTGCAATACATACTGAGCCAACCTACAGTGTACTGTGTTACATAAACTGAACCAACCTACAGTGTACTGTGTAATACAAACTGAGCCAACATACAGTGTACAGTGTAATATAGACTGACCCGTCCTGCAGTTTACAGTGTAATATAAACTGAGCCAACCTGCAGTGCACACTGTCATACAAACTGAACTAACCTACAGTGTACTGTCTAATAAAAACTGAGCCAATGTATGGTTAAGAGTGCAACTAAAACTGACCTAACCTACAGTGCACTGTGTAACAGAAACTAAGTCAACCTATACTGTGCTGTGTAATACCAACTGAGCCAACCTACAGTCCACTGTGTAAAACCACATGAGCCAAACTACACTGTACTGTGTAATACCAACTGAGCTAACCTACTGTGTACTGTGCAATACAAACTGAGCCAACCTACAGTGTTCTGTGTAATACAAACTGAGCTAACATAGTGTACTGTGTAATACAAACTGAGCCAACCTACAGTGTACTATGTTACATAATCTGAGCTAACCTACAGTGTACAGTGAAATACAAACTGAGCCAACCTACAGTGTACTGTGTGACATAAACTGAGCTAACATACAGTGTACTGTGTAATACATACTGAGCCAACCTACAATGTACTGTGTACTGTGTAACATAATCTGAGCCAACCTACGGTGTACTGTGTAATACAAGCTGATCCAACATACAGTGTACAGTGTAATACAGACTGAGCCAACTGGCAGTTTATAGTGTAATACAAACTGAGTCAACCTACCATGTACGGTGTAAGATAAACTGAGCTAACCTATAGTGTACTGTGTAACATAAACTGAGCTAACCTACAGTGTACTGTGTAATACAAACTGAGCCAACCTGCAATGTACTGTGTAATACCAACTGAGCTAACCTACAGTGTACTGTTGTATACAAACTGAGCCAACCTACGGTGTACGGTATAACATAAACTGAGATAACCTACAGTGTACTGTTTAACACAAACTGAGTCAACCAATAGTGTACTGTGTAATATAAACTGAGCCAACCTACAGTGTACGGTGTAACATAAACTGACTTACCTACAGTGTACAGCGTAACACAAACTGGGTCAATCTACAGTGTACTGTGTAATGCAAACTGAGCCAACCTTCTGTGTACTGTTTAACATAAACTGAGCCAACCTACAGTGTACTGTGTAATACAAACTGAGTCAACCAATAGTGTACTGTATAATACAAACTGAGTCACCCTACAGTGTACTGTGTAATACAAACTGAACTAACCTACAGTGCACGGTGTAATACAAACTGAGCCAACTTACAGTGTACAGATTAATGCTAACTGAGCTAACCTACAGTGTACTGTGTAACACAAACTGAGTCAACCTAGAGTATACTGTGTAATATAAACTGAGTTAACCTACAGTATACTGTTTAATACAAACTGAGCTAACCTATTGTGTATGGTGTTACATAAACTGAGCTAACCTACAGTGTACTGTGTAACAAAAACCGAGTCAACATATAGTGTACTGTGTAATACAAACTTAGTCAACCTACAGTGTACTGTGTAACATAAACGGAGCCAAACTACGGTGTACTGTGGAACATAAACGGAGCCAACCTACAGTTTGCTGTGTAATACAAACTGAGTCAACTTATAGTGTGCTGTGTAATACAAACTGAGTCAACCTATCGTGTACTGTGTAACATAAATGGAGCCAACCTACAGTTTACTGTGTAATACAAACTGAGTCAACCGATAGTGTACTGTGTAATACAAACTGAGTCAACCTTTAGTGTACTGTATAATACATACTGAGCCAACCTACAGTTTACTGTGTTACATAAACTGAGCTAACCTACAGTGTACTGTGAAATACAAACTGAGCCAACCTACAGTGTACTGTGTACTGTGTAACGTAAACTGAGCTAACCCACAGTGTACTGTGTAACACAAACTGAGTCAACCAAAATTGTACTGTGTAATATAAACTGAACCAACCTACGGTGCATGGTGCAACATGAATTGAGCTAACCTACAGTGTACTGTGTAACACAAACTGAGTGAACCTATAGTGTACTGTGTAATATAAACCGAGCCAACCTACATTGTACTGTGTAACATAAACTGAGCTAACATACAGCGTACTGTGTAATACAAACTGAGCCAACCTACAGTATACAGTGTAACATAAACTGAGCTAACTTACAGTATACTGTGTAATACAAACTGAGTCAACCTACAGTATACTGTGTAACATAAACTGAGCCAACCTACAGTATACAGTGTAATAGAAACAGAGCCAACCTACACTGTACTGTGTAATACAATCTGAGCCAACCTATAGTGTGCTGTGTAATGCAAACTTAGCTAACCTACAGTCTACTGTGTAACATAAACTGAGCCAACCTACAGTGTGCTGTTTAACACAAGCTGAGCCAACCTACAGTGTACTGTGTAATACAAACCGAGTTAACCTACAGTGTACTGTGTGATACAAATTGAGCCAACCTACAGTGTACTGTGCAATACAAACTGAGCCAACCTACAGTAAACTGTGTAATAGAAACTGAGCCAACCTACAGTGTACTGTGTAACATAAACTGAGTCAACCTATAGTGTACTGTGTAATATAAACTAAGCAAACCTGCAGTGTACAATGTAATACAAACTGAGCCAACCTACAATGCACTGTGTAATAAAAACTGAGTCAACCTACAGTGTACTGTGTAACATAAACTGAGCCAACCTACAGTATACAGTGTAATACAATCTGAGCAAACCTATAGTGTGCTGTGTAATACAAAATGAGCTAAGCTACAGTCTACTGTGTAACATAAACTGAGCCAACCTACAGTGTTTTGTTTAACAGAAGCTGAGCCAACCTACAGTGTACTGTGTAACATAAACTGAGTCAACCTAGTGTACTGTGTAATACAAACTGAGCGAACCTACAGTGTACTGTGTAACATAAACTGAGCCAACCTACAGTGTACTGTGTAATACAAACTGAGCCAACATACAGTGTACAGTGTAATATAGACTGACCCGTCCTGCAGTTTACAGTGTAATACAAACTGAGCCAACCTGCAGTGTACACTGTCATACAAACTGAACTAACCTAGAGTGTACTGTCTAATACAAACTGAGCCAATGTATGGTGTTCAGTGCAACTAAAACTGACCTATCCTACAATGCACTGTGTAACAGAAACTAAGTCAACCTATACTGTGCTGTGTAATACCAACTGAGCCAACCTGCAGTCCACTGTGTAAAACCAAATGAGCCAAACTACAGTGTACTGTGTAATACCAACTGAGCTAACCTACTGGGTACTGTGCAATACAAACTGAGCCAACCTACAGTGTTCTGTGTAATACAAACTGAGCTAACATAGTGTACTGTGTAATACAAACTAAGTCAACATTTAGTGTACTGTGTAATACAAACTGAGCCAACCTACAGTGTACTATGTTACATAATCTGAGCTAACCTACAGTGTACAGTGAAATACAAACTGAGCCAACCTACAGTGTACTGTGTGACATAAACTTAGCCAACCTATAGTATACTGTGTAATACAAACTGAGCCAACCTATAGTGTACTGTGTAATACAAACTGAGTCAACCTATTATGTACTGTGTAATACAAACTGAGTCAACCTATAGTGTACTGTGTAACATAAACTGAGCTATCCTACAGTGTACTGTGTACTGTGTAACACCAACTGAGCCAACCTACAGTGTACTGTGTAATACAACCTGAGCCAACCTACAGCAAACTGTGTAACACAAATTGAGACAACCTACAGTGTACTGTGTAACACAAACTGAGCCAAACTACTGTGTACTGTGTAACATAATCTGAGCCAATCTAGTGCACTTTGCATTATAAACTTAACCAAGCTATAGTGTTCTGTGTAATACAAACTGAGCCAACCTACAGTTTACTGTGTAATACAAACTGAGCTAAGCTACAGTGTACTGTGTAACATAAACTGAGTCAACCTATGAGTGTACTGTGTAATACAAACTGAGCCAACCGACAGTGTACAGTTCAACATAAACTGAGCTGACCTACAGTGTACTGTGTAATACAAACTAAGCCAACCTACAGTGAACTGTGTAATACAAACTGAGCCAACCTACCGTGTATAGTGTAACATAAACTGAGGTAACCTACAGTATACTGTGTAACACAAACTCAGTCAACCTAGAGTGTGCTGTATAATACCAACTGAGCCAACCTACTGTGTACTGTGTAATACAAACTGAGCTAACCTGTAGTGTACGGTGTAACATAAACTGAGCTAACCTACAGTGTACTGTGTAACACAAACTGAGTCAACCTATGGTGTATTGTGTAATATAAACTGAGCCAAGCAACAGTATACGGTGTAACATAAACTGACTTACCTACAGTGTACTGTGTAACACAAATTGAGTCAACCTATAGTGTACTGCGTAATACAAAATGAGCCATCCTACTGTGTACTGTTCAACATAAACTGAGCCAACCTACAGTGTACTGTGTAATACAAACTGAACTAACCTACAGTGTACTGTGTAATGCAAACTGAGCTAACCTACAGTGTACTGTGTAACACAAACTCAGTCAACCTATACTGTACTGTGTAACATAAACTGAGCTAACCTACAGTGTACTGTTTAATACAAACATAGATACCCTACTGTGTATGGTGTAACATAAACTGAGCTAACCTACAGTGTATTGTGTAACACAAACTGAGCCAACCTATAGTGTACTGTGTAACATAAACTGAGCCAACCTACAGTGTACTGTGTAACATCAATGGAGCCAACGTACATTGATCTGTGTAACACGAACTGAGGCAACCTGCAGTGAACAGTGTAATACAATCTGAGCCAACCTATAGTGTACCGTGTAACATAAACTGAGCTATCCTAGAGTGTACAGTGTACTGTGTAACACAAACTGAGCCAACCTACAGTTTACTGTGTAATACAAACTGAGCCAACCTACAGTTAACTGTGTAACACAAACTGAGTCAACCTATAGTGTACTGTGTAATACAAACTGAGCCAACCTATAGTGTAATGCATAACATAAATTGAGCCAACCTATAGCTTACTGTGTAATACAAACTGAGCCTGCCTACAGTGTACTGTGTACTGTGTAACATAAACTGAGAACATCTACAATGAACTGTGTAATACAAACTGAGCAAACCTACAGTGTACTTTGTAATACAAAATGAGCCAACCTGCAGTGTACAATGTAATACAAACTGAGTCAACTTACAGTGAACTGTGTAATACAAACTGAGCCAACCTATAGTGTACTGTGTAATACAAACTGAGCCAACCTTTACTGTAATGCGTAACATAAATTGAGCCAACCTATAGCTTACTGTGTAATACAAACTGAGCCCGCCTACAGTGTACTGTGTACTGAGTAACATAAACTGAGAACATCTACAATGAACTGTGTAATACAAACTGAGCAAACCTACAGTGTACTGTGTAATACAAACTGAGCCAACCTATGAGTGTACTGTGTAATACAAACTGAGCCAACCTACAGTGTACAGTGCAAAATAAACTGAGCTAACCTACAGTGTACTGTGTAACATAAACTGAACCAACCTACAGTGTACTGTGTAACATTAACGGAGCCAACGTACATTGAACTGTGTAACACGAACTGAGGCAACCTACAGTGAACAGTGTAATACAATCTGAGTCAACCTATAGTGTACCGTGTAACATAAACTGAGCTATCCAAGAGTGTACTGTGTACTGTGTAACACAAACTGAGCCAACCTACAGTTTACTGTGTAATACAAACTGAGCCAACCTACAGTGAACTGTGTAACACAAACTGAGTCAACCTATAGTGTACTGTGTAATACAAACTGAGCCAACCTTTAGTGTAATGCGTAACATAAATTGAGCCAACCTATACCTTACTGTGTAATACAAACTGAGCCCGCCTACAGTGTACTGTGTACTGTGTAACATAAACTGAGAACATCTACAATGAACTGTGTAATACAAACTGAGCAAACCTACAGTGTACTTTGTAATACAAACTGAGCCAACCTGCAGTGTACAATGTAATACAAACCGAGTCAACATATAGTGTACTGTTTAATACAAACTAAGCCAACCTACAGTGTACTGTGTAACATAAAGGGAGCCAAACTACAGTGTACAGTGTAATACAAACTGAGCCAACCTACAGTGTACAATGTAATTCAAACTGAGCCAACCTACAGTGTACTGTGTAACATAAACTGAGCTAACCTACAGTGTACTGTGTAATGCAAACTGAGCCAAATTACACTTTACTGTGTACTGTGTAACATAAACTGAACCAACCTCCAGTCTACTGTGTAATAAAAACTAAGCAACCCTGCAGTGTACAATGTAATACAAACTGAGCCAACCTACAGTGCACTGTGTAATACAAACTGAGTCAACCTATAGTATAATGTGTAATATAAACTGAGTTAACCTACAGTATACTGTTTAATACAAACTGAGCTAACCTATTGTGTATGGTGTTACATAAACTGAGCTAACCTACAGTGTACTGTGTAACAAAAAACGAGTCAACATATAGTGTACTGTATAATACAAACTTAGTCAACCTACAGTGTACTGTGTAACATAAAGGGAACCAAACTACAGTATACTGTGTAACATAAACTGAGCTAACCTACAGTGTACTGTGTAATACAAACTGAGCCAACATACAGTGTACACTGTAACATAATCTGAACTAACCTACAGTCTACTGTGTATTACAAACTGAGCCATCCTGCAGTGAATTGTGTAATACAAACTGAGCCAACCGACACTGTACTGTGTAACATAAACTTAGCCAACCAATAGTGTACTGTGTAATACAAACTGAGCCAACCTATAGTGTACTGTGTAATACAAACTGAGTCAACCTATAGTGTACTGTGTAACATAAACTGAGCTATCCTACAGTGTACTGTGTACTGTGTAACACCAACTGAGCCAACCTACAGTGTACTGTGTAATACAAACTGAGCCAACCTACAGCAAACTGTGTAACACAAACTGAGCCAAACTACTGTCTACTGTGTAACATAATCTGAGCCAACCTAGTGCACTGTGCAATATAAACTTAACCAAGCTACAGTGTTCTGTGTAATACAAACTGAGCCAACCTACAGTGTACTGTGTAATACAAACTGAGCTAAGCTACAGTGTACTGTGTAACATAAACTGAGTCATCCTATGAGTGTACTGTGTAATACAAACTGAGCCAACCAACAGTATACAGTTCAACATAAACTGAGCTAACCTACAGTGTACTGTGTAATACAAACTGAGCCAACCTACAGTAAACTGTGTAATACAAACTGAGCCCGCCTACAGTGTACTGTGTACTGTGTAACATAAACTGAGAACATCTACAATGAACTGTGTAATACAAACTGAGCAAACCTACAGTGTACTTTGTAATACAAACTGAGCCAACCTGCAGTGTACAATGTAATACAAACTGAGTCAACTTACAGTGAACTGTGTAATACAAACTGAGCCAACCTATGAGTGTACTGTGTAATACAAACTGAGCCAACCTACAGTGTACAGTGCAAAATAAACTGAGCTAACCTACAGTGTACTGTGTAACATAAACTGAGCCAACCTACAGTGTACAGTGTAACATCAACGGAGCCAACGTACATTGAACTGTGTAACACGAACTGAGGCAACCTACAGTGAACTGTGTAATACAATCTGAGTCAACCTATAGTGTACCGTGTAACATAAACTGAGCTATCCTAGAGTGTACTGTGTACTGTGTAACACAAACTGAGCCAACCTACAGTTTACTGTGTAATACAAACTGAGCCAACCTACAGTGAACTGTGTAACACAAACTGAGTCAACCTATAGTGTACTGTGTAATACAAACTGAGCCAACCTTTAGTGTAATGCGTAACATAAATTGAGCCAACCTATAGCTTACTGTGTAATACAAACTGAGCCCGCCTACAGTGTACTGTGTACTGTGTAACATAAACTGAGAACATCTACAATGAACTGTGTAATACAAACTGAGCAAACCTACAGTGTACTTTGTAATACAAACTGAGCCAACCTGCAGTATACAATGTAATACAAACCGAGTCAACATATAGTGTACTGTATAATACAAACTTACTCAACCTACAGTGTACTGTGTAACATAAAGGGAGCCAAACTACAGTGTACAGTGTAATACAAACTGAGCCAACCTACAGTATACAATGTAATTCAAACTGAGCCAACCTACAGTGTACTGTGTAACATAAACTGAGCTATTCTACAGTGTACTGTGTAATACAAACTGAGCCAAATTACAGTTTACTGTGTACTGTGTAACATAAACTGAACCAACCTCCAGTCTACTGTGTAATACAAACTAAGCAAACCTGCAGTGTACAATGTAATACAAACTGAGCCAACCTACAGTGCACTGTGTAATACAAACTGAGTGAACCTATAGTATAATGTGTAATATAAACTGAGTTAACCTACAGTATACTGTTTAATACAAACTGAGCTAACCTATTGTGTATGGTGTGACATAAACTGAGCTAACCTACAGTGTACTGTGTAACAAAAAACGAGTCAACATATAGTGTACTGTGTAATACAAACTTAGTCAACCTACAGTGTACGGTGTAACATAAACGGAGCCAAACTACAGTTTACTGAGTAATACAAACTGAGTCAACCTTTAGTGTACTGCATAATACATACTGAGCCAACCTACAGTGTACTGTGTTACATAAACTGAGCTAACCTACAGTGTACTGTGAAATACAAACTGAGCCAACCTACAGTGTACTGTGAGATACAAACTGAGCCAACCTACAGTGTACAGTGTACTGTGTAACACAAACTGAGCCAACCTACAGTGTACTGTGTACTGTGTAACATAAACTGAGCTAACCCACAGTGTACTGTGTAACACAAACTGAGTCAACTAAAATTGTACTGTGTAATATAAACTGAACCAACCTACGGTGCATGGTGTAACATAAATTGAGCTAACCTACAGTGTACTGTGTAACACAAACTGAATGAACCTATAGTGTACTGTGTAATATAAACCGAGCCAACCTACATTGTACTGTGAAACAGAAACTGAGCTAACCTACAGCGTACTGTGTAATACAAACTGAGCCAACCTACAGTATACAGTGTAACATAAACTGAGCTAACTTACAGTATACTGTGTAATACAAACTTGTCAACCTACAGTGTACTGTGTAACATAAACTGAGCCAACATACAGTATACAGTGTAATAGAAACTGAGCCAACCTACACTGTACTGTGTAATACAATCTGAGCCAACCTATAGTGTGCTGTGTACTACAAACTGAGCTAACCTACAGTCTACTGTGAAACATAAACTGAGCCAACCTACAGTGTACTGTTTAACACAAGCTGAGCCAACCTACAGTTTACTGTGTAATACAAACCGAGTTAACCTACAGTGTACTGTGTAATACAAATTGAGCCAACCTACAGTGTACAGTGTCATACAAATTGAGCCAACCTACAGTGTACTGTGTAATACAAACTGAGCCAACCTACAGTAAACTGTGTAATAGAAACTGAGCCAACCTACAGTGTACTGTGTAACATAAACTGAGTCAACCTATAGTGTACTGTGTAATATAAACTAAGCAAACCTGCAGTGTACAATGTAATACAAACTGAGCCAACCTACAGTGCACTGTGTAATACAAACTGAGCCACCCTACACTGTACTGTGTAATACAATCTGAGCCAACCTATAGTGTACTGTGTAATACAAATTGAGCCAACCTACAGTGTACTCTGTAATAAAAACTGAGCCAACCTACAAAAAACTGTGTAATAGAAACTGAGCCAACCTACAGTGTACTGTGTAATACAAACTGAGCCAACCAACAGTAAACTGTGTAATACAAACTGAGCCAACCTACAGTGTACTGTGTTACATAAACTGAGTCAACCTATAGTGTACTGTGTAATATACACTGAGCGAACCTACAGTGTACTGTGTAATACAAACTGAAACAACCTACAGTGTACTGTGTAATACAAACTGAGCCAAATTACAGTTTACTGTGTACTGTGTAACATAAACTGAACCAACCTCCAGTCTATTGTGTAATACAAACTAAGCAAACCTGCAGTGTACAATGTAATACAAACTGAGCCAACCTACAGTGCACTGTGTAATACAAACTGAGTCAACCTACAGTGTACTGTGTAACATAAACTGTGCCAACCTACAGTATACAGTGTAATACAAACTGAGCCAACCTACAGTGTACTGTGTAATACAATCTGAGCCAACCTATAGTGTGCTGTGTAATACAAACTGAGCTAACCCACAGTCTACTGTGTAACATAAACTGAGCCAACCTACAGTGTACTGTTTAACACAAGCTGAGCCAACCTACAGTCTACTGTGTAATACAAAGTGAGATAACCTACAGTGTATTGTGTAATACAAACTGAGCCAACCTACAGTAAATTGTGTAATACAAACAGAGCCAACCTACAGTGTACTGTGTAACATAAACTGAGTCAACCTATAGTGTACTGAGTAATATAAACTGAGCGAACCTCCAGTGTACTGTGTAATACAAACAGAGCCAACCTACAGTGTACTGTATAACATAAACTGAGCCAACCTACACTGTACTGTGTAATACAAACTGAGCCAACATACAGTGTACAGTGTAATATAGACTGAGCCGTCCTGCAGTTTACAGTGTAATACAGACTGAGCCAACCTGCAGTGTACACTGTCATACAAACTGAACTAACCTACAGTTTACTGTCTAATACAAACTGAGCCAATGTACGGAGTACAGTGCAACTAAAACTGACCTATCCTACAGTGCACTGTGTAACAGAAACTAAGTTAACCTACAGTGTGCTGTGTAATACCAACTGAGCCACCCTACAGTCTACTGTGTAAAACCAAATGAGCCAAACTACAGTGTACTGTGTAATACCAACTGAGCTAACCTACTGTGTACTGTGTAATAAAAACTGAGCCAACCTACAGTGTTCTATGTAATACAAACTGAGCTAACATAGTGTACTGTGCAATACAAACTGAGCCAAGCTACAGTGTACTGTGTAACACAAACTGAGTCAACCTAGAGTGTACTGTGTAATACAAACTGAGACAACCTACAGTGTACTATATTACATAAACTGAGCTAACCTGCAGTGTACTGTGAGATACAAACTGAGCCAACCTACAGTGTACACTGTCATACAAACTGAACTAACCTACAGTGTACTGTCTAATAGAAACTGAGCCAATGTACGGTGTACAGAGCAACTAAAACTGACCTATCCTACAGTGCACTGTGTAACAGAAACTAAGTCAACCTATAGTGTGCTGTGTAATACCAACTGAGCCAACCTACAGTCTACTGTGTAAAACCAAATGAGCCAAACTGCAGTGTACTGTGTAATACCAACTGAGCTAACCTACTGTGTACTGTGTAATACAAACTGAGCCAACCTACAGTGTTCTGTGAAATACAAACTGAGCTAACATAGTGTACTGTGCAATACAAACTGAGCCAAGCTACAGTGTACTGTGTAACACAAACTGTGTTAACCTAGAGTGTACTATGTAATACAAACTGAGCCAACCTATAGTGTACTGTGTAATACAAACTGAGTCAACTTATAGTGTACTGTGTAATACAAACTGAGTCAACATTTAATGTACTGTGTAATACAAACTGAGCCAACCTACAGTGTACTATGTTACATAAACTGAGCTAACCTGCAGTGTACTGTGAGACACAAACTGAGCCAACCTACAGTGTACTGTGTATTCTGTAACATAAACTGAGCCAACCTACAGTGAACTGTGTAATACCAACTGAGCCAACCTACAGTGAACTGTGAAATACAAACTGAGCCAACCAACAGTGGACTGTGTAATACAAACTGAGCCAACCTACAGTATACTGTGTAACATAAACTCAGCCAACCTACAGTGTACTGTGTAAAACATTCTGAGCCAACCTACAATGTACTGTGTACTGTGTAACATAAACTGAGCCAACCTACAGTTTACTGTGTAACATAAACTGAGCTAACCGACAGTGTACTGTGTAATACAAACTGAGCCAACCAACAGTGTACTGCGTAACATGAATTGAGCCAACCTACAGTGTATTGTGTAATACAAACTAAGCAAACCTGCACTGTACAATGTAATACAAACTGAGCCAACCTACAGTGCACTGTGCAATACAAACTGAGTCAACCTACAGTGTACTGTGTAACATAAACTGAGCCAACCTACAGTATACAGTGTAATACAAATGAGCCAACCTATAGTGTACGGTGTAACATAAACTGAGCTAACCTACAGTGTACTGTGTAATACAAACTGAGCTAACCTACAGTCTACTGTGTAACATAAACTGAGCCAACCTACAGTATACAGTGTAATAGAAACTGAGCCAACCTACACTGTACTGTGTAATACAATCTGAGCCAACCTATAGTGTGCTGTGTAATACAAACTGAGCTAACCTACAGTCTACTGTGTAACATAAACTGAGCCAACCTACAGTGTTCTGTTTAACACAAGCTAAGTCAACCTACAGTGTACTGTGTAATACAAACTGAGTTAACCTACAGTAAACTGTGTAATAGAAACTGAGCCAACCTACAGTGTACTGTGTAACATAAACTGAGTCAACTTATAGTGTACTGTGTAATACAAACTGAGCGAACCTACAGTGTAGTCTGTAATACAAACTGAGCCAACCTACAGTGTACTGTGTAATATAAACTTAGTTAACCTATACTGTACTGTGTAATACAAACTGAGTCAACCTATAGTGTACTGTGCAATACATACTGAGCCAACCTACAGTGTACTGTGTAACATAAACTGAGCCAACCTACAGTGTACTGTGTAATACTAACTGAGCTAACATACAGTGGACAGTGTCATATAGACTGAGCTGTCCTGCAGTTTACAGTGTAATACAAACTGAGCCAACCTGCAGTGTACACTGTCATACAAACTGAACTAACCTACAGTGTACTGTCTAATACAAACTGAGCAATGTACGGTGTACAGTGCAACTAAAACTGACCTATCCTACAGTGCACTGTGTAACAGAAACTAAGTCAACCTATAGTGTGCTGTGTAATACCAACTGAGCCAACCTACAGTCTACTGTGTAAAACCAAATGAGCCAAACTACAGTGTACTGTGTAATACCAACTCAACTAACCTACTGTGTACTGTGTAATACAAACTGAGCCAACCTACAGTTTACTGTGTAATACAAACTGAGCCAACCTACAGTAAACTGTGAAATAGAAACTGAGCCAACCTACAGTGTACTGTGTAACATAAACTGAGTCAACTTATAGTGTACTGTGTAATTCAAACTGAGCAAACCTACAGTGTACTCTGTAATACAAACTGAGCCAACCTACAGTGTACTGTGTAATACAAACTTAGTTAACCTATACTGTACTGTGTAATACAAACTGAGTCAACATATAGTGTACTGTGCAATACATACTGAGCCAACCTACAGTGTACTGTGTAACATAAACTGAGCCAACCTACAGTGTACTGTGTAATACTAACTGAGCCAACATACAGTGGACAGTGTCATATAGACTGAGCCGTCCTGCAGTTTACAGTGTAATACAAACTGAGCCAACCTGCAGTGTACACTGTCATACAAACTGAACTAACCTACAGTGTACTGTCTAATACAAACTGAGCCAATGTACGGTGTACAGTGCAACTAAAACTGACGTATCCTACAGTGCACTGTGTAACAGAAACTAAGTCAACCTATAGTGTGCTGTGTAATACCAACTGAGCCAACCTACAGTCTACTGTGTAAAACCAAATGAGCGAAACTACAGTGTACTGTGTAATACCAACTCAACTAACCTACTGTGTACTGTGTAATACAAACTGAGCCAACCTACAGTGTACTGTGTTACATAAACTGAGCTAACCTACAGTGTACTGTGAGACACAAACTGAGCCAACCTACAGTGTACTGTGTATTCTGTAACATAAACTGAGCCAACCTACAGTGAACTGTGTAATACAAACTGAGCTAACCTACAGTGAACTGTGAAATACAAACTGAGCCAACCAACAGTGAACTGTGTAATACAAACTGAGCCAACCTACAGTATGCTGTGTAACATAAACTCAGCCAACCTACAGTGTACAGTGTAATACAAACTGAGCCAACCTATAGTGTACTGTGTAACATAAACTGAGCTAACCTATAGTGTACTGTGTAATACAAACTGAGTCAACTGGCGGCCGGACTCCCTCTTGTGCGTGGACTACAAGATCTTCGCCCGGGCAATGGCCAACCGTCTGGGTTCGGTAATTGGACAGGTGGTCCATGCTGACCAATCTTATACAGTCCCGGGCCGCTCCATCCTGCACAATGTCCACCTAGTACGGGACCTGATCCACCTACTCCAGGAGACTGGGACCCCGGCAGCGTTTCTTTCTCTTGACCAGGAGAAGGCTTTTGACCGGGTGGACCACAGTTTCCTGGTGGGCACCCTGCAGGCTTTTGGGCTCGGACCACACTTTGTGGCCCGAGTTCGGCTCCTGTACTCTGCCGCAGAGTGCCTAGTTAAGATTAATGGATCATTGACAGGACCTATCCACTTCCGAAGAGGAGTGCGTCAAGGGTGCCCCATGTCCGGTCAACTGCATGCGATCTGTGTCGAGCCATTCCTCAGCCTTCTTCGGCGAAGGCTGACAGGTCTGGTTCTGCGCGAACCGGACATGAGGGTCGTCCTCTCGGCCTACGCCGATGACGTACTCCTCATGATGACAGACCCCTGTGACCTGCGGAGGATGCACGAGTGCCAAGATGTTTTCTCGGCGGCATCCTCTGCCAGGATCAACTGGGCGAAATGTTCTGGACTCTTAGTAGGCCAGTGGCAGGTGGACTCCCTGCCGGAGGAGATGAGAGCTTTTGAGTGGAGCACCAGACGTCTTCTCTATCTGGGAGTCTACCTGAGTCCTTCTGGGGAGACCTGGCTGGCGAACTGGCAGGACCTGGAGACAAAGGTCATGGCCCGGCTAGGGCGCTGGTCAGGCCTTCTCAGGGTGCTTTCCTATCGAGGCAGGGTGGTGGTCATAAACCAGCTGGTGGCCTCCATGTTGTGGTACCGGATGGTCACCTTGGCCCCCCCCCGCCCCTTTTGTCGCAAGAATGCAGAGGAAGCTAGTGGACTTCTTCTGGGGAAACAGGAAGCACTGGGTCTCTGCAGCGGTTCTGAGTCTCCCAGAAGGAGAGGGCGGACAGTCGCTGGTGTGTGTACGCACACGACTGGCGGCTCTCCGCCTCAGGACGCTGCAGAGATTCCTGTACGCCGAGCACCCTCCCAGGTGGCACGTGTTGGCGACTTTCTTCCTCCGGAGGGGCTGCTGTCTTCACGAAGATATGCAGCTACCACCGGCGGGCGTCAGCCGTGCTGCTTTGCAGAGGCTGCCCAGCTTCTATCAGGACCTGCTGAGAGTCTGGAACATGGTTCCCTCAGGCCGGGAATCCCCTCCTCTGGCAGAGGGCGGGGTCCTGGCCGACCCTTGCCCTGTCTCAACGGATGTCAGTGCGGCTCAGGGGTGTGGAACGACTCGGGCTGAGCTGCTCGTCGGGCCCAGGCCCCGCAGCCTTACCCGAGAGACGAATCCACACAACTTGAGCCGTCTTTCATCAACACCCACAATCCCATTTAGGGATGCAGGCAGGAGGTACCTTTATGGGCTGCTGCTCCACACCCTCCACTTCCTAGCATTTGTCCACCGTCCCGACACGCCATGGCGGTCGGTCTTTCCACCTGGAGGTGAGGGGATTCCCCAGTGGAAGTCCCTCTACAAGGGAGTCCTTCCCATGCACCTTGGGGATCTCGGCTGGAGGGTGCTGCATAAAGCGGTGCCCTGCAATAAGTTCTTTAGTTTGTACACGGATCTCCCAGCCGCGTGTCACTTCTGCGGGCTGGAGGAGACCGTGTACCATATGTACGTGGAGTGTGTGACGCTGCAGCCCCTTTTCGCGTATTTGCGTGGGCTGCTTCTAGCCTTCTGGTTGCATTTCAGCCCCACCCTATTCATATATGGTCATCCAGTAAGGAGGGGGGCACAGAGGGATGAGGATGTCCTTGTCAACTTGCTCCTGGGGCTGGCGAAAATTGCCATCCGTGGCTCCTGGAAAAGGGTGGCAGGAGGTTCTCCCCGGGCGGACTGCCTGGCTATGTTTAGGGGGTATGTTCGAGCCCGGGTGAACATTGAAAAGGAATACGCGCAGTCCACGGCGACCGTCGAGATGTTCCGGGACCGTTGGGCTCCGCGGGGTGTATATGCCATCATTGATGAGGATGGCAATATATTGGTTTAACATGTATTGTCTGTTTGTAGTGTAGTAAATATGTTAGTCACTGGTTTTGTAAATATTGTATAGCACTGACATTTGTAATAAAGAATTTTGAAAAAAAAACAGTGTATTGTTTAACACAAGCTGAGCCAACATACAGTTTACTGTGTAATACAAACTGAGAGAACCTACAGTAAACTGTGTAATAGAAACTGAGCCAACCTACAGTGTACTGTGTAATACAAACTGAGCCAACCTACAGTAAACTGTGTAATAGAAACTGAGCGAACCTACAGTGTACTGTGTAATAGAAACTGAGCCAACCTACAGTGTACTGTGTAACATAAACTGAGTCAACCTATAGTGTACAGTGTAATACAAACTGAGCCAACCTGCAGTGTACACTGTCATACAAACTGAACTAACCTACAGTGTACTGTCTAATACAAACTGAGCCAATGTACGGTGTACAGTGCAACTAAAACTGACCTATCCTACAGTGCACTGTGTAACAGAAACTAAGTCAACCTATAGTGTGCTGTGTAATACCAACTGAGCCAACCTACAGTCTACTGTGTAAAACCAAATGAGCCAAACTACAGTGTACTGTGTAATACCAACTCAGCTAACCTACTGTGTTCTGTGTAACGCAAACTGAGTCAACCTAGAGTGTACTGTGTAATACAAACTGAGCCAACCTACAGTGTACTGTGTAATACAAACTGAGTCAACATTTAGTGTACTCTGTAATACAAACTGAGCCAACCTACAGTGTACTGTGTTACATAAACTGAGCTAACCTACAGTGTACTGTGAGACACAAACAGAGCTAACCTACAGTGTACTGTGTATTCTGTAACATAAACTGAGCCAACCTACAGTGAACTGTGTAATACAAACTGAGCCAACCTACAGTGAACTGTGAAATACAAACTGAGCCAACCAACAGTGAACTGTGTAATACAAACAGAGCCAACCTACAGTATACTGCGTAACATAAACTCAGCCAACCTACAGTGTACAGTGTAATACAAACTGAGCCAACCTATAGTGTACTGTGTAATACAAACTGAGCCAAGCTACAGTGTACTGCGTAACACAAACTGAGTCAACCTAGAGTATACTGTGTAATACAAACTGAGCCATCCTACTGTGTACTGTTTAACATAAACTGAGCCAACCTACAGTGTACTGTGTAATACAAACTGAGTCAACGTATAGTGTACCGTATAATACAAACTGAGCCAACCTACAGTGTCCTGTGCAATACAAACTGAACTAACCTACAGTGTACTGTGTAATACAAACTGAGCCGACTTACAGTGTACTGTGTAATACAAACTGAGCCATCCTACTGTGTACTGTTTAACATAAAATGAGCCAACCTACAGTGTACTGTGTAATACAAACTGAGTCAACGTATAGTGTACCGTATAATACAAACTGAGCCAACCTACAGTGTCCTGTGCAATATAAACTGAACTAACCTACAGTGTACTGTGTAATACAAACTGAGCCGACTTACAGTGTACTGTGTAATACAAACTGAGCTAACATACAGTGTACTCTGTAACACAAACTGAGTCAACAAAAACTATACTGGGTAACATAAACTGAGCTAAGCAACAGTGCACTGTTTCATACAAACTTAGCTAACCTATTGTGTATAGTGTAACATAAACTGAGCTAACCTGCAGTGTACTGTGTAACACAAACTGAGCCAACCTATAGTGTACTGTGTAACATAAACTCAGCCAACCTACAGTGTACTGTGTAACATAAACAGAGCCAACGTACAGTGAACTGTGTAACATGAACTGAGGCAACCTGCAGTGAACTGTGCAATACAAACTGAGACAACCAATAGTGTACTGTGTAACATAAACTGAGCTATCCTAGAGTGTACTGTGTACTGTGTAACACAAACTGAGCCAACCTACAGTTTACTGAATAATACAAACTGAGCCAACCTACAGTGCACTGTGCAATACAAACTGAGCTAACATAGTGTTCTGTGCAATACAAACTGAGCGAAGCTGCAGTGTACTGTGTAACATAGACTGAGTCAACCTAGAGTGTACTGTGAAATACAAACTGAGCCAACCTACAGTGTACTGTGTAACATAAACTGGGCTAACCTGCAGTGTACTGTCTCATACAAACTGAGCCAACCTACAGTGTACAGTGCAACATAATCTGAGCTAACCTACAGTCTACTGTGTAATACAAACTGACCCAACCTGCAGTGAACTGTGTAATACAATCTGAGCCAACCTACTCTGTACTGTGTAACATAAACTGAGCCAATCTATAGTGTACTGTGTAATACTAACTGAGCCAACCTATAGTGTACTGTGTAATACAAACTGAGTCAACCTATAGTATACTGTGTAATACAAACTGAGCCAACCTATAGTTTACTGTGTAATACAAACTGAGCCAGCCTACAGTGTACTGTGTACTGTGTAACATAAACCGAGCCAACCTACAATGAACTGTGAAATACAAACTGATCCAACCTACAGTGAGCTGTGTAATACAAACTGAGTCAACCTGCAGTGTACAATGTAATACAAACTGAGCCAACCTACAGTGAACTGTGTAATACAAACTGAGCCAACCTACAGTGTACTGTGTAACATAAACTGAGCCAACCTACAGTGTACAGTGAAATGCAAACTGAGCCAACATACAGTATACTATTTAACATAAACTGAGCTAACCTACAGTGTACTGTGTACTTTGAAACATAAACTGAGCCTACCTACAGTGTACTGTGTAATACAAACTGATCCAACATACAGTGCACAGTGTAATACAGACTGAGCCAACCTGCAGTGTACAGTGTCATACAAACTGAACTAACCTACAGTGTACTGTGTAATACAAACTGAGCCAACCTACCGTGTACGGTGTAATATAAACTGAGCTAACCTACCGTGCACTGTGTAACACAATCTCAGTCAACCTATGGTGTGCTGTGTAATACAAACTGAGGCAACCTACAGTGTACTCTGTAATACAAACTGAGCTAACCTATAGTGTACTGTGTAACATACACTGAGCCAATCTACAGTGTACTGTGTAATACAAACTGAGCTAACATAGTGTACTGTTTAATTACAAACTGAGCCAACCTACAATGTACTGTGTAATACCAACTGAGCTAACCTGCAGTGTACTGTTTAATACAAACTGAGCCAACCTACGGTGTACCGTGTAGCATAAACTGAGCTAACCTACAGTATACTGTGTAACACAAACTGAGTCAACCAATAGTGCACTGTATAATATAAACTGAGCCAACCTACAGTGTACGGTGTAACATAAACTGACTTACCTACAGTGTACTGTGTAACATAAACTGAGTCAACCTATAGTGTACTGTGTAATGCAAACTGAGACAACCTACAGTGTACTGTTTAACATAAACTGAGACAACCTACAATGTACTGTGTAATACAAACTGAGTCAACCTATAGTGTACTGTGTAATAACAACTGAGCCAACCTACAGAGTACTGTGTAATACAAACTGAGCTAACCTATAGTGTACGGTGTAACATAAACTGAGCTAACCTACAGTGTACTGTGTAACACAAACTGAGTCAACCTATAGTGTACTGTGGAACACAAACTGAGCCAACCTACAGTGCACTGTGTAATATAAACTGAGCTAACCTACAGTGTACTGTTTAATACAAACTGAGCTAACCTAGTTTGTATTGTGTTACATCAACTGTGCTAACCTACAGTGCACTGTATAACACAAACCGAGTCAACCTATAGAGTACTGTGTAATACAAACCTAGCCAACCTACAGTGTACTGTGTAACATAAACGGAGCCAATCTGCAGTGTACTGTGTAACATAAATGGAGCAAACCTACAGTTTACTGTGTGATACAAACTGAGTCAGCCTATAGTATACTGTGTAACATAAACTGAGCTAACCTACACTGTACTGTGTACTGTGTGACAGAAACTGAGTCAACCTACAGTGTACTGTGTAACATAAACTGAGCTAACCTACAGTGTACTGTATAATACAAACTGAGCAATCCGACAGTGTACTGTGTAACATAAACTCAGCCAAGCTACAGTGTACAGTGAAATACAAACTGAGCAAACCGACAGTGTACTGTGTAACATAAACTGAGCTAACCTACAGTGTACTGTGCAATACATACTGAGCCAACCTACAATGTACTTTATACTGTGTAACATAATCTGAGCCAACCTACAGTGTACTGTGTAATACAA
The DNA here is from genome assembly GCF_030028105.1 of Mobula birostris. NCBI lineage: Eukaryota > Metazoa > Chordata > Chondrichthyes > Myliobatiformes > Myliobatidae > Mobula > Mobula birostris. The sequence continues at coordinate 97,859,809 of NC_092376.1, forward strand.
GCTGATCCAACATACAATGTACAGTGTAATACAGACCGAGCTAACCTGCAGTTTATAGTGTAATACAAACTGAGCCAACCTACCGTGTACGGTGTAACATAAACTGAGCTAACCTACAGTATACTGTGTAACACAAACTCAGTCAACCTAGAGTCTGCTGTGTAATACCAACTGAGCCAACCTACAGTGTACTGTGTAATACAAACTGAGCTAACCTACAGTGTACTGTGTAATACAAACTGAGCTAACCTATAGTGTACGGTGTAACATAAACTGAGCTAACCTACAGTGTACTGTGTAACACAAACTGAGTCAACCAATAGTGTACTGTGTAACACAAACTGAGCCAACCTACAGTGTACTGTGTAATACAAACTGATCCAACCTACAGTCAATTGTGTAACACAAACTGAGACAACCTACAGTGTACAGTGTAACACAAACTGAGCCAACCTACTGTGTGCTGTGTAACATAATCTGAGCCAACCTAGTGCACTGTCTAATATAAACTGAACCAAGCTACAGTGTACTGTGTAATACAAACTGAGCCAACCTACATTGTACTGTGTAACATAAACTGAGCCAAGCTAAAGTGTACTGTGTAATACAAACTGAGCCAACCTACAGTGTACAGTGCAACATAAACTGAGCTAACCTACAGTGTACTGTGTCATACAAACTGAGCAAACCTACAGTGAACTGTGTAATACAAACTGAGCCAACCTACAGTGTACTGTGTAAAATAAACTCAGCCAACCTATAGTATACTGTGTAATACAAACTGAGCCAACCTATAGTGTACTGTGTAATATAAACTGAGTCAACCTACAGTGTACTGTGTAATAGAAACTGAGCCAACCTACAGTGTACTGTGTAACACAAACTGAGCCAACCTATAGTGTACTGTGTAACATAAACTGAGCCAACCTAGAGTGTACTGTGCAACATCAACGGAGCCAACGAACAGTGAACTGTGTAACACGAACTGAGGCAACCTACAGTGAACTGTGTAATACAAACTGAGTCAACCAATAGTGTACTGTGTAACATAAACTGAGCTATCCTAGAGTGTACTGTGTACTGTGTAACTCAAACTGAGCCAACCTACAGTTTACTGTGTAATACAAACTGAGCCAACCTACAGTGAACAGTGTAACACAAACTGTGACAACCCACAGTGTACTGTGTAACACAAACTGAGCCTACCTACAGTGTACTGTGTAACATACTCTGAGCCAACCTAGTGCACTGTCTAATATAAACTGAACCAATCTACAGTGTACTGTGTAATACAAACTGAGCCAACCTACAGTGTACTGTGTAATACAAACTGAGCTAACATAGTGTACTGTGCACTACAAACTGAGCTAAGCTACAGTATACTGTGTAACATAAACTGAGCTAAACTATAGTGTACTGTATTACAAACTGAGCCAACCTACAGTGTACAGTGTAACATAATCTGAGCTTACCTACAGTCTACTGTGTAATACAAACTGAGCCAACATGCAGTGAACTGTGTAATACAAACTGAGTCAACCTACACTGTACTGTGTAACATACACTGAGCCAATCTATAGTGTACTGTGTAATACCAAATGAGCCAACCTACAGTGAACTGTGTAATACCAACTGAGCTAACCTACTGTGTACTGTGTAATACAACCTGAGCCAACCTACACTGTTCTGTGTAATACAAACTGAGCTAACATAGTATACTGTGTAACACAAACTGAGCCAAGATACAGTGTACTGTGTAACACAAAACTGAGTCAACCTAGAGTGTACTGTGTAATACAAAGTGAGCCAACCTAAAGTGTACTGTGTAATACAGACTGAGCTAACCTACAGTGTACTGTGTAACACAAACTGAGTCAACCTATAGTGTACTGTGTAATTTAAACTGAGCCAAACTACAGTGTATGGTGTAACATAAACTGACTTACCTACAGTGTACTGTGTAACACAAATTGAGTCAACCTATAGTGTACTGTGTAATACAAACTGAGCCATCCTACTGTGTACTGTTTAACATAAACTGAGCCAACCTACAGTGTACTGTGTAATACAAACTGAGCCATCCTACTGTGTACTGTTTAACATAAACTGAGCCATCCTACAGTGTCCTGTTCAATACAAACTCAACTAACCTACAGTGTACTGTGTAATACAAACTGAGCCGACTTACATTGTACTATGTAATACAAACTGAGCTAACATACAGTGTACTGTGTGAACCAAACTGAGTCAACCTATATTATACTTGCTAACATAAACTGAGCTAACCAATAGTGTACTGTTTAATACAAACTTAGCTAACCTATTGTGTATAGTGTAACATAAACTGAATAACCTACAGTGTACTGTGTAACACAAACTGAGCCAACCTATAGTGTACTGTGTAACATCAACGGAGCCAACGTACAGTCAACTGTGTGACACGAACTGAGGCAACCTACAGTAAACTGTATAATAAAATCTGAGTCAACCTATAGTGTACTGTGTAACATAAACTGAGCTATCCTAGAGTGTACTGTGTACTGTGTAACACAAACTCAGCCAACCTACAGTTTACTGTGTAATACAAACTGAGCCACCCTACAGTGAACTGAGTAACACAAACTAAGACAACCTACAGTGTACTGTGTAACACAAACTGAGGCAACCTACAGTGTACTGTGTAACATACTCTGAGCCAACCTAGTGCACGGTGTAATATAAACTGAACCAAGCTACAGTGTACTGTGTAATATAACTGAGCCAACCTGCACTGTACAGTGTAATACAAATTGAGCTAACATAGTGTACTGTACAATACAAACTGAGCTAAGCTACAGTGTACTGTGTAACATAGACTGAGTCAACCTAGAGTGTACTGTGAAATACAAACTGAGACAACCTACAGTGTACTGTGTAACATAAACTGAGCCAACATACAGTGTACAGTGTAACATAATCTGAGCTAACCTACAGTCTACTGTGTAATACAAACTCAGCCAACCTGCAGTGAACTGTGTAATACAAACTGAGCCAACCTACACTGTACTGTGTAACATAAACTGAGCCAACCTATAGTGTACTGTGTAATACAAACTGAGCCAACCTATACCGTACTGTGTAATACAAACTGAGTCAACCTATAGTGTACTGTGTAATACAAACTGAGTAAACCTATAGTGTACTGTGTAACATAAACTGAGCTATCCTACATTGTACTGTGTACTGTGTAACACAAACTGACCCAACCTACAGTGTACTGTATAATACAAACTGAGCCAACCTACAGTAAACTGTGTAACACAAATTGAGACAACCTACAGTGTACTGTGTAACACAAACTGAGCCAAACTACTGTATACTGTGCAACATAATCTGAGCCAACCTAGTGCACTGTGCAATATAAACTGAACCAAGCTACAGTGTTCTGTGTAATACAAACTGAGCCAACCTACAGTGTACTGTGTAATACAAACTGAGCTAACATAGTGTACTGTGTAATACAAACTGAGCTAAGCTACAGTATACTGTGTAACATAAACTGAGTCAACCTACGAGTGTACTGTGTAATACAAACTGAGCCAACCGACAGTGTACAGTTCAACATAAACTGAGCTAACCTACAGTGTACTGTGTAATACAAACTGAGCCAACCTGCAGTGAACTGTTTAATACAAACTGAGCCAACCTACCGTGTACGGTGTAACATAAACTGAGCTGACCTGCAGTATACTGTGTAACACAAACTCAGTCAACCTAGAGTGTGCTGTGTAATACCAACTGAGCCAACCTACAGTGTACTGTGTAATACAAACTGAGCTAACCTGTAGTGTACAGTGTAACATAAACTGTGCTAACCTACAGTGTACTGTGTAACACAAACTGAGTCAACCGATAGTGTACTGTGTAATATAAACTGAGCCAAGCAACAGTGTACGGTGTAACATAAACTGACTTACCTACAGTGTACTGTGTAACACAAATTGAGTCAACCGATAGTGTACTGCATAATACAAACTGAGCCATCCTACTGTGTACTGTTCAACATAAACTGAGCCAACCTACAGTATACTGTGTAATACAAACTGAGTCAACCTATAGTGTACCGTATAATACAAACTGAGCCAACCTACAGTGTACTGTGTAACACAAACTCAGTCAACCTATACTATACTCTGTAACATAAACTGAGCTAACCTACAGTGTACTGTGTAACACAAACTGAGCCAACCTATAGTGTACTGTGTAACATAAACTGAGCCAACCTACAGTGTACTGTGTAACATCAACGGAGCCAACGTACAGTGAACTGTTTAACATGAACTGAGGCAACCTACAGTGAACTGAGTAATACAATCTGAGTCGACCTATAGTATACCGTGTAACATAAACTGAGCTATCCTAGAGTGTACTGTGTACTGTGCAACACAAACTGAGGCAACCTACAGTGTACTGTGTAACATACTCTGAGCCAACCTAGTGCACTGTGTAATATAAACTGAATCAAGCTACAGTGTACTGTGTAATACAAACTGAGCCAACCTACAGTGTACTGTGTAATACAAATTGAGCTAACATAGTGTACTGTGCAATACAAACTGAGCTAAGCTACAGTGTACTGTGTAACATAGACTGAGTCAACCTAGAGTGTACTGTGAAATACAAACTGAGACAACCTACAGTGTACTGTGTAACATAAACTGAGCTAACCTACAGTGTACTGTGTAATGCAAAAAGAGCCAACATACAGTGTACAGTGTAACATAATCTGAGCTAACCTACAGTCTACTGTGTATTACAAACTGAGCCAACCTGCAGTGAACTGTGTAATACAAACTGAGCTAACCTGTAGTGTACGGTGTAACATAAACTGAGCTAACCTACAGTGTACTGTGTAACACAAACTGAGTCAACCTATAGTGTACTGTGTAATATAAACTGAGCCAAGCAACAGTGTACGGTGTAACATAAACTGACTTACCTACAGTGTACTGTTTAACACAAACTGAGTCAACCTATAGTGTACTGCGTAATACAAACTGAGCCATCCTACTGTGTACTGTTCAACATAAACTGAGCTATCCTAGAGTGTACTGTGTACTGTGTAACTCAAACTGAGCCAACCTACAGTTTACTGTGTAATACAAACTGAGCCAACCTACAGCAAACTGTGTAACACAAACTGAGCCAAACTACTGTCTACTGTGTAACATAATCTGAGCCAACCTAGTGCACTGTGCAATATAAACTTAACCAAGCTACAGTGTTCTGTGTAATACAAACTCAGCCAACCTACAGTGTACTGTGTAATACAAACTGAGCTAAGCTACAGTGTACTGTGTAACATAAACTGAGTCATCCTATGAGTGTACTGTGTAATACAAACTGAGCCAACCAACAGTATACAGTTCAACATAAACTGAGCTAACCTACAGTGTACTGTGTAATACAAACTGAGCCAACCTACAGTAAACTGTGTAATACAAACTGAGCCCGCCTACAGTGTACTGTGTACTGTGTAACATAAACTGAGAACATCTACAATGAACTGTGTAATACAAACTGAGCAAACCTACAGTGTACTTTGTAATACAAACTGAGCCAACCTGCAGTGTACAATGTAATACAAACTGAGTCAACTTACAGTGAACTGTGTAATACAAACTGAGCCAACCTATGAGTGTACTGTGTAATACAAACTGAGCCAACCTACAGTGTACAGTGCAAAATAAACTGAGCTAACCAACAGTGTACTGTGTAACATAAACTGAGCCAACCTACAGTGTACAGTGTAACATCAACGGAGCCAACGTACATTGAACTGTGTAACACGAACTGAGGCAACCTACAGTGAACTGTGTAATACAATCTGAGTCAACCTATAGTGTACCGTGTAACATAAACTGAGCTATCCTAGAGTGTACTGTGTACTGTGTAACACAAACTGAGCCAACCTACAGTTTACTGTGTAATACAAACTGAGCCAACCGACAGTGAACTGTGTAACACAAACTGAGTCAACCTATAGTGTACTGTGTAATACAAACTGAGCCAACCTTTAGTGTAATGCGTAACATAAATTGAGCCAACCTATAGCTTACTGTGTAATACAAACTGAGCCCGCCTACAGTGTACTGTGTACTGTGTAACATAAACTGAGAACATCTACAATGAACTGTGTAATACAAACTGAGCAAACCTACAGTGTACTTTGTAATACAAACTGAGCCAACCTGCAGTATACAATGTAATACAAACCGAGTCAACATATAGTGTACTGTATAATACAAACTTACTCAACCTACAGTGTACTGTGTAACATAAAGGGAGCCAAACTACAGTGTACAGTGTAATACAAACTGAGCCAACCTACAGTATACAATGTAATTCAAACTGAGCCAACCTACAGTGTACTGTGTAACATAAACTGAGCTATTCTACAGTGTACTGTGTAATACAAACTGAGCCAAATTACAGTTTACTGTGTACTGTGTAACATAAACTGAACCAACCTCCAGTCTACTGTGTAATACAAACTAAGCAAACCTGCAGTGTACAATGTAATACAAACTGAGCCAACCTACAGTGCACTGTGTAATACAAACTGAGTGAACCTATAGTATAATGTGTAATATAAACTGAGTTAACCTACAGTATACTGTTTAATACAAACTGAGCTAACCTATTGTGTATGGTGTGACATAAACTGAGCTAACCTACAGTGTACTGTGTAACAAAAAACGAGTCAACATATAGTGTACTGTGTAATACAAACTTAGTCAACCTACAGTGTACGGTGTAACATAAACAGAGCCAAACTACAGTTTACTGAGTAATACAAACTGAGTCAACCTTTAGTGTACTGCATAATACATACTGAGCCAACCTACAGTGTACTGTGTTACATAAACTGAGCTAACCTACAGTGTACTGTGAAATACAAACTGAGCCAACCTACAGTGTACAGTGTACTGTGTAACACAAACTGAGCCAACCTACAGTGTACTGTGTACTGTGTAACATAAACTGAGCTAACCCACAGTGTACTGTGTAACACAAACTGAGTCAACTAAAATTGTACTGTGTAATATAAACTGAACCAACCTACGGTGCATGGTGTAACATAAATTGAGCTAACCACAGTGTACTGTGTAACACAAACTGAATGAACCTATAGTGTACTGTGTAATATAAACCGAGCCAACCTACATTGTACTGTGAAACAGAAACTGAGCTAACCTACAGCGTACTGTGTAATACAAACTGAGCCAACCTACAGTATACAGTGTAACATAAACTGAGCTAACTTACAGTATACTGTGTAATACAAACTTGTCAACCTACAGTGTACTGTGTAACATAAACTGAGCCAACATACAGTATACAGTGTAATAGAAACTGAGCCAACCTACACTGTACTGTGTAATACAATCTGAGCCAACCTATAGTGTGCTGTGTACTACAAACTGAGCTAACCTACAGTCTACTGTGAAACATAAACTGAGCCAACCTACAGTGTACTGTTTAACACAAGCTGAGCCAACCTACAGTTTACTGTGTAATACAAACCGAGTTAACCTACAGTGTACTGTGTAATACAAATTGAGCCAACCTACAGTGTACAGTGTCATACAAATTGAGCCAACCTACAGTGTACTGTGTAATACAAACTGAGCCAACCTACAGTAAACTGTGTAATAGAAACTGAGCCAACCTACAGTGTACTGTGTAACATAAACTGAGTCAACCTATAGTGTACTGTGTAATATAAACTAAGCAAACCTGCAGTGTACAATGTAATACAAACTGAGCCAACCTACAGTGCACTGTGTAATACAAACTGAGCCACCCTACACTGTACTGTGTAATACAATCTGAGCCAACCTATAGTGTACTGTGTAATACAAATTGAGCCAACCTACAGTGTACTCTGTAATAAAAACTGAGCCAACCTACAAAAAACTGTGTAATAGAAACTGAGCCAACCTACAGTGTACTGTGTAATACAAACTGAGCCAACCAACAGTAAACTGTGTAATACAAACTGAGCCAACCTACAGTGTACTGTGTTACATAAACTGAGTCAACCTATAGTGTACTGTGTAATATACACTGAGCGAACCTACAGTGTACTGTGTAATACAAACTGAAACAACCTACAGTGTACTGTGTAATACAAACTGAGCCAAATTACAGTTTACTGTGTACTGTGTAACATAAACTGAACCAACCTCCAGTCTATTGTGTAATACAAACTAAGCAAACCTGCAGTGTACAATGTAATACAAACTGAGCCAACCTACAGTGCACTGTGTAATACAAACTGAGTCAACCTACAGTGTACTGTGTAACATAAACTGTGCCAACCTACAGTATACAGTGTAATACAAACTGAGCCAACCTACAGTGTACTGTGTAATACAATCTGAGCCAACCTATAGTGTGCTGTGTAATACAAACTGAGCTAACCCACAGTCTACTGTGTAACATAAACTGAGCCAACCTACAGTGTACTGTTTAACACAAGCTGAGCCAACCTACAGTCTACTGTGTAATACAAAGTGAGATAACCTACAGTGTATTGTGTAATACAAACTGAGCCAACCTACAGTAAATTGTGTAATACAAACAGAGCCAACCTACAGTGTACTGTGTAACATAAACTGAGTCAACCTATAGTGTACTGAGTAATATAAACTGAGCGAACCTCCAGTGTACTGTGTAATACAAACAGAGCCAACCTACAGTGTACTGTATAACATAAACTGAGCCAACCTACACTGTACTGTGTAATACAAACTGAGCCAACATACAGTGTACAGTGTAATATAGACTGAGCCGTCCTGCAGTTTACAGTGTAATACAGACTGAGCCAACCTGCAGTGTACACTGTCATACAAACTGAACTAACCTACAGTTTACTGTCTAATACAAACTGAGCCAATGTACGGAGTACAGTGCAACTAAAACTGACCTATCCTACAGTGCACTGTGTAACAGAAACTAAGTTAACCTACAGTGTGCTGTGTAATACCAACTGAGCCACCCTACAGTCTACTGTGTAAAACCAAATGAGCCAAACTACAGTGTACTGTGTAATACCAACTGAGCTAACCTACTGTGTACTGTGTAATAAAAACTGAGCCAACCTACAGTGTTCTATGTAATACAAACTGAGCTAACATAGTGTACTGTGCAATACAAACTGAGCCAAGCTACAGTGTACTGTGTAACACAAACTGAGTCAACCTAGAGTGTACTGTGTAATACAAACTGAGACAACCTACAGTGTACTATATTACATAAACTGAGCTAACCTGCAGTGTACTGTGAGATACAAACTGAGCCAACCTACAGTGTACACTGTCATACAAACTGAACTAACCTACAGTGTACTGTCTAATAGAAACTGAGCCAATGTACGGTGTACAGAGCAACTAAAACTGACCTATCCTACAGTGCACTGTGTAACAGAAACTAAGTCAACCTATAGTGTGCTGTGTAATACCAACTGAGCCAACCTACAGTCTACTGTGTAAAACCAAATGAGCCAAACTGCAGTGTACTGTGTAATACCAACTGAGCTAACCTACTGTGTACTGTGTAATACAAACTGAGCCAACCTACAGTGTTCTGTGAAATACAAACTGAGCTAACATAGTGTACTGTGCAATACAAACTGAGCCAAGCTACAGTGTACTGTGTAACACAAACTGTGTTAACCTAGAGTGTACTATGTAATACAAACTGAGCCAACCTATAGTGTACTGTGTAATACAAACTGAGTCAACTTATAGTGTACTGTGTAATACAAACTGAGTCAACATTTAATGTACTGTGTAATACAAACTGAGCCAACCTACAGTGTACTATGTGACATAAACTGAGCTAACCTACAGTGTACTGTGACATAGAAACTGAGCCAACCTACAGTGTACTATGTTACATAAACTGAGCTAACCTGCAGTGTACTGTGAGACACAAACTGAGCCAACCTACAGTGTACTGTGTATTCTGTAACATAAACTGAGCCAACCTACAGTGAACTGTGTAATACCAACTGAGCCAACCTACAGTGAACTGTGAAATACAAACTGAGCCAACCAACAGTGGACTGTGTAATACAAACTGAGCCAACCTACAGTATACTGTGTAACATAAACTCAGCCAACCTACAGTGTACTGTGTAAAACATTCTGAGCCAACCTACAATGTACTGTGTACTGTGTAACATAAACTGAGCCAACCTACAGTTTACTGTGTAACATAAACTGAGCTAACCGACAGTGTACTGTGTAATACAAACTGAGCCAACCAACAGTGTACTGCGTAACATGAATTGAGCCAACCTACAGTGTATTGTGTAATACAAACTAAGCAAACCTGCACTGTACAATGTAATACAAACTGAGCCAACCTACAGTGCACTGTGCAATACAAACTGAGTCAACCTACAGTGTACTGTGTAACATAAACTGAGCCAACCTACAGTATACAGTGTAATACAAAATGAGCCAACCTATAGTGTACGGTGTAACATAAACTGAGCTAACCTACAGTGTACTGTGTAATACAAACTGAGCTAACCTACAGTCTACTGTGTAACATAAACTGAGCCAACCTACAGTATACAGTGTAATAGAAACTGAGCCAACCTACACTGTACTGTGTAATACAATCTGAGCCAACCTATAGTGTGCTGTGTAATACAAACTGAGCTAACCTACAGTCTACTGTGTAACATAAACTGAGCCAACCTACAGTGTTCTGTTTAACACAAGCTAAGTCAACCTACAGTGTACTGTGTAATACAAACTGAGTTAACCTACAGTAAACTGTGTAATAGAAACTGAGCCAACCTACAGTGTACTGTGTAACATAAACTGAGTCAACTTATAGTGTACTGTGTAATACAAACTGAGCGAACCTACAGTGTAGTCTGTAATACAAACTGAGCCAACCTACAGTGTACTGTGTAATATAAACTTAGTTAACCTATACTGTACTGTGTAATACAAACTGAGTCAACCTATAGTGTACTGTGCAATACATACTGAGCCAACCTACAGTGTACTGTGTAACATAAACTGAGCCAACCTACAGTGTACTGTGTAATACTAACTGAGCTAACATACAGTGGACAGTGTCATATAGACTGAGCTGTCCTGCAGTTTACAGTGTAATACAAACTGAGCCAACCTGCAGTGTACACTGTCATACAAACTGAACTAACCTACAGTGTACTGTCTAATACAAACTGAGCCAATGTACGGTGTACAGTGCAACTAAAACTGACCTATCCTACAGTGCACTGTGTAACAGAAACTAAGTCAACCTATAGTGTGCTGTGTAATACCAACTGAGCCAACCTACAGTCTACTGTGTAAAACCAAATGAGCCAAACTACAGTGTACTGTGTAATACCAACTCAACTAACCTACTGTGTACTGTGTAATACAAACTGAGCCAACCTACAGTTTACTGTGTAATACAAACTGAGCCAACCTACAGTAAACTGTGAAATAGAAACTGAGCCAACCTACAGTGTACTGTGTAACATAAACTGAGTCAACTTATAGTGTACTGTGTAATTCAAACTGAGCAAACCTACAGTGTACTCTGTAATACAAACTGAGCCAACCTACAGTGTACTGTGTAATACAAACTTAGTTAACCTATACTGTACTGTGTAATACAAACTGAGTCAACATATAGTGTACTGTGCAATACATACTGAGCCAACCTACAGTGTACTGTGTAACATAAACTGAGCCAACCTACAGTGTACTGTGTAATACTAACTGAGCCAACATACAGTGGACAGTGTCATATAGACTGAGCCGTCCTGCAGTTTACAGTGTAATACAAACTGAGCCAACCTGCAGTGTACACTGTCATACAAACTGAACTAACCTACAGTGTACTGTCTAATACAAACTGAGCCAATGTACGGTGTACAGTGCAACTAAAACTGACGTATCCTACAGTGCACTGTGTAACAGAAACTAAGTCAACCTATAGTGTGCTGTGTAATACCAACTGAGCCAACCTACAGTCTACTGTGTAAAACCAAATGAGCGAAACTACAGTGTACTGTGTAATACCAACTCAACTAACCTACTGTGTACTGTGTAATACAAACTGAGCCAACCTACAGTGTACTGTGTTACATAAACTGAGCTAACCTACAGTGTACTGTGAGACACAAACTGAGCCAACCTACAGTGTACTGTGTATTCTGTAACATAAACTGAGCCAACCTACAGTGAACTGTGTAATACAAACTGAGCTAACCTACAGTGAACTGTGAAATACAAACTGAGCCAACCAACAGTGAACTGTGTAATACAAACTGAGCCAACCTACAGTATGCTGTGTAACATAAACTCAGCCAACCTACAGTGTACAGTGTAATACAAACTGAGCCAACCTATAGTGTACTGTGTAACATAAACTGAGCTAACCTATAGTGTACTGTGTAATACAAACTGAGTCAACTGGCGGCCGGACTCCCTCTTGTGCGTGGACTACAAGATCTTCGCCCGGGCAATGGCCAACCGTCTGGGTTCGGTAATTGGACAGGTGGTCCATGCTGACCAATCTTATACAGTCCCGGGCCGCTCCATCCTGCACAATGTCCACCTAGTACGGGACCTGATCCACCTACTCCAGGAGACTGGGACCCCGGCAGCGTTTCTTTCTCTTGACCAGGAGAAGGCTTTTGACCGGGTGGACCACAGTTTCCTGGTGGGCACCCTGCAGGCTTTTGGGCTCGGACCACACTTTGTGGCCCGAGTTCGGCTCCTGTACTCTGCCGCAGAGTGCCTAGTTAAGATTAATGGATCATTGACAGGACCTATCCACTTCCGAAGAGGAGTGCGTCAAGGGTGCCCCATGTCCGGTCAACTGCATGCGATCTGTGTCGAGCCATTCCTCAGCCTTCTTCGGCGAAGGCTGACAGGTCTGGTTCTGCGCGAACCGGACATGAGGGTCGTCCTCTCGGCCTACGCCGATGACGTACTCCTCATGATGACAGACCCCTGTGACCTGCGGAGGATGCACGAGTGCCAAGATGTTTTCTCGGCGGCATCCTCTGCCAGGATCAACTGGGCGAAATGTTCTGGACTCTTAGTAGGCCAGTGGCAGGTGGACTCCCTGCCGGAGGAGATGAGAGCTTTTGAGTGGAGCACCAGACGTCTTCTCTATCTGGGAGTCTACCTGAGTCCTTCTGGGGAGACCTGGCTGGCGAACTGGCAGGACCTGGAGACAAAGGTCATGGCCCGGCTAGGGCGCTGGTCAGGCCTTCTCAGGGTGCTTTCCTATCGAGGCAGGGTGGTGGTCATAAACCAGCTGGTGGCCTCCATGTTGTGGTACCGGATGGTCACCTTGGCCCCCCCCCGCCCCTTTTGTCGCAAGAATGCAGAGGAAGCTAGTGGACTTCTTCTGGGGAAACAGGAAGCACTGGGTCTCTGCAGCGGTTCTGAGTCTCCCAGAAGGAGAGGGCGGACAGTCGCTGGTGTGTGTACGCACACGACTGGCGGCTCTCCGCCTCAGGACGCTGCAGAGATTCCTGTACGCCGAGCACCCTCCCAGGTGGCACGTGTTGGCGACTTTCTTCCTCCGGAGGGGCTGCTGTCTTCACGAAGATATGCAGCTACCACCGGCGGGCGTCAGCCGTGCTGCTTTGCAGAGGCTGCCCAGCTTCTATCAGGACCTGCTGAGAGTCTGGAACATGGTTCCCTCAGGCCGGGAATCCCCTCCTCTGGCAGAGGGCGGGGTCCTGGCCGACCCTTGCCCTGTCTCAACGGATGTCAGTGCGGCTCAGGGGTGTGGAACGACTCGGGCTGAGCTGCTCGTCGGGCCCAGGCCCCGCAGCCTTACCCGAGAGACGAATCCACACAACTTGAGCCGTCTTTCATCAACACCCACAATCCCATTTAGGGATGCAGGCAGGAGGTACCTTTATGGGCTGCTGCTCCACACCCTCCACTTCCTAGCATTTGTCCACCGTCCCGACACGCCATGGCGGTCGGTCTTTCCACCTGGAGGTGAGGGGATTCCCCAGTGGAAGTCCCTCTACAAGGGAGTCCTTCCCATGCACCTTGGGGATCTCGGCTGGAGGGTGCTGCATAAAGCGGTGCCCTGCAATAAGTTCTTTAGTTTGTACACGGATCTCCCAGCCGCGTGTCACTTCTGCGGGCTGGAGGAGACCGTGTACCATATGTACGTGGAGTGTGTGACGCTGCAGCCCCTTTTCGCGTATTTGCGTGGGCTGCTTCTAGCCTTCTGGTTGCATTTCAGCCCCACCCTATTCATATATGGTCATCCAGTAAGGAGGGGGGCACAGAGGGATGAGGATGTCCTTGTCAACTTGCTCCTGGGGCTGGCGAAAATTGCCATCCGTGGCTCCTGGAAAAGGGTGGCAGGAGGTTCTCCCCGGGCGGACTGCCTGGCTATGTTTAGGGGGTATGTTCGAGCCCGGGTGAACATTGAAAAGGAATACGCGCAGTCCACGGCGACCGTCGAGATGTTCCGGGACCGTTGGGCTCCGCGGGGTGTATATGCCATCATTGATGAGGATGGCAATATATTGGTTTAACATGTATTGTCTGTTTGTAGTGTAGTAAATATGTTAGTCACTGGTTTTGTAAATATTGTATAGCACTGACATTTGTAATAAAGAATTTTGAAAAAAAAACAGTGTATTGTTTAACACAAGCTGAGCCAACATACAGTTTACTGTGTAATACAAACTGAGAGAACCTACAGTAAACTGTGTAATAGAAACTGAGCCAACCTACAGTGTACTGTGTAATACAAACTGAGCCAACCTACAGTAAACTGTGTAATAGAAACTGAGCGAACCTACAGTGTACTGTGTAATAGAAACTGAGCCAACCTACAGTGTACTGTGTAACATAAACTGAGTCAACCTATAGTGTACAGTGTAATACAAACTGAGCCAACCTGCAGTGTACACTGTCATACAAACTGAACTAACCTACAGTGTACTGTCTAATACAAACTGAGCCAATGTACGGTGTACAGTGCAACTAAAACTGACCTATCCTACAGTGCACTGTGTAACAGAAACTAAGTCAACCTATAGTGTGCTGTGTAATACCAACTGAGCCAACCTACAGTCTACTGTGTAAAACCAAATGAGCCAAACTACAGTGTACTGTGTAATACCAACTCAGCTAACCTACTGTGTTCTGTGTAACGCAAACTGAGTCAACCTAGAGTGTACTGTGTAATACAAACTGAGCCAACCTACAGTGTACTGTGTAATACAAACTGAGTCAACCTATAGTGTACTGTGTAATACAAACTGAGTCAACATTTAGTGTACTCTGTAATACAAACTGAGCCAACCTACAGTGTACTGTGTTACATAAACTGAGCTAACCTACAGTGTACTGTGAGACACAAACAGAGCTAACCTACAGTGTACTGTGTATTCTGTAACATAAACTGAGCCAACCTACAGTGAACTGTGTAATACAAACTGAGCCAACCTACAGTGAACTGTGAAATACAAACTGAGCCAACCAACAGTGAACTGTGTAATACAAACAGAGCCAACCTACAGTATACTGCGTAACATAAACTCAGCCAACCTACAGTGTACAGTGTAATACAAACTGAGCCAACCTATAGTGTACTGTGTAATACAAACTGAGCCAAGCTACAGTGTACTGCGTAACACAAACTGAGTCAACCTAGAGTATACTGTGTAATACAAACTGAGCCATCCTACTGTGTACTGTTTAACATAAACTGAGCCAACCTACAGTGTACTGTGTAATACAAACTGAGTCAACGTATAGTGTACCGTATAATACAAACTGAGCCAACCTACAGTGTCCTGTGCAATACAAACTGAACTAACCTACAGTGTACTGTGTAATACAAACTGAGCCGACTTACAGTGTACTGTGTAATACAAACTGAGCCATCCTACTGTGTACTGTTTAACATAAAATGAGCCAACCTACAGTGTACTGTGTAATACAAACTGAGTCAACGTATAGTGTACCGTATAATACAAACTGAGCCAACCTACAGTGTCCTGTGCAATACAAACTGAACTAACCTACAGTGTACTGTGTAATACAAACTGAGCCGACTTACAGTGTACTGTGTAATACAAACTGAGCTAACATACAGTGTACTCTGTAACACAAACTGAGTCAACAAAAACTATACTGGGTAACATAAACTGAGCTAAGCAACAGTGCACTGTTTCATACAAACTTAGCTAACCTATTGTGTATAGTGTAACATAAACTGAGCTAACCTGCAGTGTACTGTGTAACACAAACTGAGCCAACCTATAGTGTACTGTGTAACATAAACTCAGCCAACCTACAGTGTACTGTGTAACATAAACAGAGCCAACGTACAGTGAACTGTGTAACATGAACTGAGGCAACCTGCAGTGAACTGTGCAATACAAACTGAGACAACCAATAGTGTACTGTGTAACATAAACTGAGCTATCCTAGAGTGTACTGTGTACTGTGTAACACAAACTGAGCCAACCTACAGTTTACTGAATAATACAAACTGAGCCAACCTACAGTGCACTGTGCAATACAAACTGAGCTAACATAGTGTTCTGTGCAATACAAACTGAGCGAAGCTGCAGTGTACTGTGTAACATAGACTGAGTCAACCTAGAGTGTACTGTGAAATACAAACTGAGCCAACCTACAGTGTACTGTGTAACATAAACTGGGCTAACCTGCAGTGTACTGTCTCATACAAACTGAGCCAACCTACAGTGTACAGTGCAACATAATCTGAGCTAACCTACAGTCTACTGTGTAATACAAACTGACCCAACCTGCAGTGAACTGTGTAATACAATCTGAGCCAACCTACTCTGTACTGTGTAACATAAACTGAGCCAATCTATAGTGTACTGTGTAATACTAACTGAGCCAACCTATAGTGTACTGTGTAATACAAACTGAGTCAACCTATAGTATACTGTGTAATACAAACTGAGCCAACCTATAGTTTACTGTGTAATACAAACTGAGCCAGCCTACAGTGTACTGTGTACTGTGTAACATAAACCGAGCCAACCTACAATGAACTGTGAAATACAAACTGATCCAACCTACAGTGAGCTGTGTAATACAAACTGAGTCAACCTGCAGTGTACAATGTAATACAAACTGAGCCAACCTACAGTGAACTGTGTAATACAAACTCAGCCAACCTACAGTGTACTGTGTAACATAAACTGAGCCAACCTACAGTGTACAGTGAAATGCAAACTGAGCCAACATACAGTATACTATTTAACATAAACTGAGCTAACCTACAGTGTACTGTGTACTTTGAAACATAAACTGAGCCTACCTACAGTGTACTGTGTAATACAAACTGATCCAACATACAGTGCACAGTGTAATACAGACTGAGCCAACCTGCAGTGTACAGTGTCATACAAACTGAACTAACCTACAGTGTACTGTGTAATACAAACTGAGCCAACCTACCGTGTACGGTGTAATATAAACTGAGCTAACCTACCGTGCACTGTGTAACACAATCTCAGTCAACCTATGGTGTGCTGTGTAATACAAACTGAGTCAACCTATAGTATAATGTGTAATATAAACTGAGTTAACCTACAGTATACTGTTTAATACAAACTGAGCTAACCTATTGTGTATGGTGTTACATAAACTGAGCTAACCTACAGTGTACTGTGTAACAAAAAACGAGTCAACATATAGTGTACTGTATAATACAAACTTAGTCAACCTACAGTGTACTGTGTAACATAAAGGGAACCAAACTACAGTATACTGTGTAACATAAACTGAGCTAACCTACAGTGTACTGTGTAATACAAACTGAGCCAACATACAGTGTACACTGTAACATAATCTGAACTAACCTACAGTCTACTGTGTATTACAAACTGAGCCATCCTGCAGTGAATTGTGTAATACAAACTGAGCCAACCTACACTGTACTGTGTAACATAAACTTAGCCAACCTATAGTGTACTGTGTAATACAAACTGAGCCAACCTATAGTGTACTGTGTAATACAAACTGAGTCAACCTATAGTGTACTGTGTAACATAAACTGAGCTATCCTACAGTGTACTGTGTACTGTGTAACACCAACTGAGCCAACCTACAGTGTACTGTGTAATACAAACTGAGCCAACCTACAGCAAACTGTGTAACACAAACTGAGCCAAACTACTGTCTACTGTGTAACATAATCTGAGCCAACCTAGTGCACTGTGCAATATAAACTTAACCAAGCTACAGTGTTCTGTGTAATACAAACTGAGCCAACCTACAGTGTACTGTGTAATACAAACTGAGCTAAGCTACAGTGTACTGTGTAACATAAACTGAGTCATCCTATGAGTGTACTGTGTAATACAAACTGAGCCAACCAACAGTATACAGTTCAACATAAACTGAGCTAACCTACAGTGTACTGTGTAATACAAACTGAGCCAACCTACAGTAAACTGTGTAATACAAACTGAGCCCGCCTACAGTGTACTGTGTACTGTGTAACATAAACTGAGAACATCTACAATGAACTGTGTAATACAAACTGAGCAAACCTACAGTGTACTTTGTAATACAAACTGAGCCAACCTGCAGTGTACAATGTAATACAAACTGAGTCAACTTACAGTGAACTGTGTAATACAAACTGAGCCAACCTATGAGTGTACTGTGTAATACAAACT
Source organism: Mobula birostris (assembly GCF_030028105.1). Lineage (NCBI taxonomy): Eukaryota > Metazoa > Chordata > Chondrichthyes > Myliobatiformes > Myliobatidae > Mobula > Mobula birostris. The sequence goes on from NC_092376.1 coordinate 97,878,545, forward strand.
GAGCCAACCTACAGTGTACAGTGCAAAATAAACTGAGCTAACCTACAGTGTACTGTGTAACATAAACTGAGCCAACCTACAGTGTACAGTGTAACATCAACGGAGCCAACGTACATTGAACTGTGTAACACGAACTGAGGCAACCTACAGTGAACTGTGTAATACAATCTGAGTCAACCTATAGTGTACCGTGTAACATAAACTGAGCTATCCTAGAGTGTACTGTGTACTGTGTAACACAAACTGAGCCAACCTACAGTTTACTGTGTAATACAAACTGAGCCAACCGACAGTGAACTGTGTAACACAAACTGAGTCAACCTATAGTGTACTGTGTAATACAAACTGAGCCAACCTTTAGTGTAATGCGTAACATAAATTGAGCCAACCTATAGCTTACTGTGTAATACAAACTGAGCCCGCCTACAGTGTACTGTGTACTGTGTAACATAAACTGAGAACATCTACAATGAACTGTGTAATACAAACTGAGCAAACCTACAGTGTACTTTGTAATACAAACTGAGCCAACCTGCAGTATACAATGTAATACAAACCGAGTCAACATATAGTGTACTGTATAATACAAACTTACTCAACCTACAGTGTACTGTGTAACATAAAGGGAGCCAAACTACAGTGTACAGTGTAATACAAACTGAGCCAACCTACAGTATACAATGTAATTCAAACTGAGCCAACCTACAGTGTACTGTGTAACATAAACTGAGCTATTCTACAGTGTACTGTGTAATACAAACTGAGCCAAATTACAGTTTACTGTGTACTGTGTAACATAAACTGAACCAACCTCCAGTCTACTGTGTAATACAAACTAAGCAAACCTGCAGTGTACAATGTAATACAAACTGAGCCAACCTACAGTGCACTGTGTAATACAAACTGAGTGAACCTATAGTATAATGTGTAATATAAACTGAGTTAACCTACAGTATACTGTTTAATACAAACTGAGCTAACCTATTGTGTATGGTGTGACATAAACTGAGCTAACCTACAGTGTACTGTGTAACAAAAAACGAGTCAACATATAGTGTACTGTGTAATACAAACTTAGTCAACCTACAGTGTACGGTGTAACATAAACGGAGCCAAACTACAGTTTACTGAGTAATACAAACTGAGTCAACCTTTAGTGTACTGCATAATACATACTGAGCCAACCTACAGTGTACTGTGTTACATAAACTGAGCTAACCTACAGTGTACTGTGAAATACAAACTGAGCCAACCTACAGTGTACTGTGAGATACAAACTGAGCCAACCTACAGTGTACAGTGTACTGTGTAACACAAACTGAGCCAACCTACAGTGTACTGTGTACTGTGTAACATAAACTGAGCTAACCCACAGTGTACTGTGTAACACAAACTGAGTCAACTAAAATTGTACTGTGTAATATAAACTGAACCAACCTACGGTGCATGGTGTAACATAAATTGAGCTAACCTACAGTGTACTGTGTAACACAAACTGAATGAACCTATAGTGTACTGTGTAATATAAACCGAGCCAACCTACATTGTACTGTGAAACAGAAACTGAGCTAACCTACAGCGTACTGTGTAATACAAACTGAGCCAACCTACAGTATACAGTGTAACATAAACTGAGCTAACTTACAGTATACTGTGTAATACAAACTTGTCAACCTACAGTGTACTGTGTAACATAAACTGAGCCAACATACAGTATACAGTATAATAGAAACTGAGCCAACCTACACTGTACTGTGTAATACAATCTGAGCCAACCTATAGTGTGCTGTGTACTACAAACTGAGCTAACCTACAGTCTACTGTGAAACATAAACTGAGCCAACCTACAGTGTACTGTTTAACACAAGCTGAGCCAACCTACAGTTTACTGTGTAATACAAACCGAGTTAACCTACAGTGTACTGTGTAATACAAATTGAGCCAACCTACAGTGTACAGTGTCATACAAATTGAGCCAACCTACAGTGTACTGTGTAATACAAACTGAGCCAACCTACAGTAAACTGTGTAATAGAAACTGAGCCAACCTACAGTGTACTGTGTAACATAAACTGAGTCAACCTATAGTGTACTGTGTAATATAAACTAAGCAAACCTGCAGTGTACAATGTAATACAAACTGAGCCAACCTACAGTGCACTGTGTAATACAAACTGAGCCACCCTACACTGTACTGTGTAATACAATCTGAGCCAACCTATAGTGTACTGTGTAATACAAATTGAGCCAACCTACAGTGTACTCTGTAATAAAAACTGAGCCAACCTACAAAAAACTGTGTAATAGAAACTGAGCCAACCTACAGTGTACTGTGTAATACAAACTGAGCCAACCAACAGTAAACTGTGTAATACAAACTGAGCCAACCTACAGTGTACTGTGTTACATAAACTGAGTCAACCTATAGTGTACTGTGTAATATACACTGAGCGAACCTACAGTGTACTGTGTAATACAAACTGAAACAACCTACAGTGTACTGTGTAATACAAACTGAGCCAAATTACAGTTTACTGTGTACTGTGTAACATAAACTGAACCAACCTCCAGTCTATTGTGTAATACAAACTAAGCAAACCTGCAGTGTACAATGTAATACAAACTGAGCCAACCTACAGTGCACTGTGTAATACAAACTGAGTCAACCTACAGTGTACTGTGTAACATAAACTGTGCCAACCTACAGTATACAGTGTAATACAAACTGAGCCAACCTACAGTGTACTGTGTAATACAATCTGAGCCAACCTATAGTGTGCTGTGTAATACAAACTGAGCTAACCCACAGTCTACTGTGTAACATAAACTGAGCCAACCTACAGTGTACTGTTTAACACAAGCTGAGCCAACCTACAGTCTACTGTGTAATACAAAGTGAGATAACCTACAGTGTATTGTGTAATACAAACTGAGCCAACCTACAGTAAATTGTGTAATACAAACAGAGCCAACCTACAGTGTACTGTGTAACATAAACTGAGTCAACCTATAGTGTACTGAGTAATATAAACTGAGCGAACCTCCAGTGTACTGTGTAATACAAACAGAGCCAACCTACAGTGTACTGTATAACATAAACTGAGCCAACCTACACTGTACTGTGTAATACAAACTGAGCCAACATACAGTGTACAGTGTAATATAGACTGAGCCGTCCTGCAGTTTACAGTGTAATACAGACTGAGCCAACCTGCAGTGTACACTGTCATACAAACTGAACTAACCTACAGTTTACTGTCTAATACAAACTGAGCCAATGTACGGAGTACAGTGCAACTAAAACTGACCTATCCTACAGTGCACTGTGTAACAGAAACTAAGTTAACCTACAGTGTGCTGTGTAATACCAACTGAGCCACCCTACAGTCTACTGTGTAAAACCAAATGAGCCAAACTACAGTGTACTGTGTAATACCAACTGAGCTAACCTACTGTGTACTGTGTAATAAAAACTGAGCCAACCTACAGTGTTCTATGTAATACAAACTGAGCTAACATAGTGTACTGTGCAATACAAACTGAGCCAAGCTACAGTGTACTGTGTAACACAAACTGAGTCAACCTAGAGTGTACTGTGTAATACAAACTGAGACAACCTACAGTGTACTATATTACATAAACTGAGCTAACCTGCAGTGTACTGTGAGATACAAACTGAGCCAACCTACAGTGTACACTGTCATACAAACTGAACTAACCTACAGTGTACTGTCTAATAGAAACTGAGCCAATGTACGGTGTACAGAGCAACTAAAACTGACCTATCCTACAGTGCACTGTGTAACAGAAACTAAGTCAACCTATAGTGTGCTGTGTAATACCAACTGAGCCAACCTACAGTCTACTGTGTAAAACCAAATGAGCCAAACTGCAGTGTACTGTGTAATACCAACTGAGCTAACCTACTGTGTACTGTGTAATACAAACTGAGCCAACCTACAGTGTTCTGTGAAATACAAACTGAGCTAACATAGTGTACTGTGCAATACAAACTGAGCCAAGCTACAGTGTACTGTGTAACACAAACTGTGTTAACCTAGAGTGTACTATGTAATACAAACTGAGCCAACCTATAGTGTACTGTGTAATACAAACTGAGTCAACTTATAGTGTACTGTGTAATACAAACTGAGTCAACATTTAATGTACTGTGTAATACAAACTGAGCCAACCTACAGTGTACTATGTGACATAAACTGAGCTAACCTACAGTGTACTGTGACATAGAAACTGAGCCAACCTACAGTGTACTATGTTACATAAACTGAGCTAACCTGCAGTGTACTGTGAGACACAAACTGAGCCAACCTACAGTGTACTGTGTATTCTGTAACATAAACTGAGCCAACCTACAGTGAACTGTGTAATACCAACTGAGCCAACCTACAGTGAACTGTGAAATACAAACTGAGCCAACCAACAGTGGACTGTGTAATACAAACTGAGCCAACCTACAGTATACTGTGTAACATAAACTCAGCCAACCTACAGTGTACTGTGTAAAACATTCTGAGCCAACCTACAATGTACTGTGTACTGTGTAACATAAACTGAGCCAACCTACAGTTTACTGTGTAACATAAACTGAGCTAACCGACAGTGTACTGTGTAATACAAACTGAGCCAACCAACAGTGTACTGCGTAACATGAATTGAGCCAACCTACAGTGTATTGTGTAATACAAACTAAGCAAACCTGCACTGTACAATGTAATACAAACTGAGCCAACCTACAGTGCACTGTGCAATACAAACTGAGTCAACCTACAGTGTACTGTGTAACATAAACTGAGCCAACCTACAGTATACAGTGTAATACAAAATGAGCCAACCTATAGTGTACGGTGTAACATAAACTGAGCTAACCTACAGTGTACTGTGTAATACAAACTGAGCTAACCTACAGTCTACTGTGTAACATAAACTGAGCCAACCTACAGTATACAGTGTAATACAATCTGAGCCAACCTATAGTGTGCTGTGTAATACAAACTGAGCTAACCTACAGTCTACTGTGTAACATAAACTGAGCCAACCTACAGTGTTCTGTTTAACACAAGCTAAGTCAACCTACAGTGTACTGTGTAATACAAACTGAGTTAACCTACAGTAAACTGTGTAATAGAAACTGAGCCAACCTACAGTGTACTGTGTAACATAAACTGAGTCAACTTATAGTGTACTGTGTAATACAAACTGAGCGAACCTACAGTGTAGTCTGTAATACAAACTGAGCCAACCTACAGTGTACTGTGTAATATAAACTTAGTTAACCTATACTGTACTGTGTAATACAAACTGAGTCAACCTATAGTGTACTGTGCAATACATACTGAGCCAACCTACAGTGTACTGTGTAACATAAACTGAGCCAACCTACAGTGTACTGTGTAATACTAACTGAGCTAACATACAGTGGACAGTGTCATATAGACTGAGCTGTCCTGCAGTTTACAGTGTAATACAAACTGAGCCAACCTGCAGTGTACACTGTCATACAAACTGAACTAACCTACAGTGTACTGTCTAATACAAACTGAGCCAATGTACGGTGTACAGTGCAACTAAAACTGACCTATCCTACAGTGCACTGTGTAACAGAAACTAAGTCAACCTATAGTGTGCTGTGTAATACCAACTGAGCCAACCTACAGTCTACTGTGTAAAACCAAATGAGCCAAACTACAGTGTACTGTGTAATACCAACTCAACTAACCTACTGTGTACTGTGTAATACAAACTGAGCCAACCTACAGTTTACTGTGTAATACAAACTGAGCCAACCTACAGTAAACTGTGAAATAGAAACTGAGCCAACCTACAGTGTACTGTGTAACATAAACTGAGTCAACTTATAGTGTACTGTGTAATTCAAACTGAGCAAACCTACAGTGTACTCTGTAATACAAACTGAGCCAACCTACAGTGTACTGTGTAATACAAACTTAGTTAACCTATACTGTACTGTGTAATACAAACTGAGTCAACATATAGTGTACTGTGCAATACATACTGAGCCAACCTACAGTGTACTGTGTAACATAAACTGAGCCAACCTACAGTGTACTGTGTAATACTAACTGAGCCAACATACAGTGGACAGTGTCATATAGACTGAACCGTCCTGCAGTTTACAGTGTAATACAAACTGAGCCAACCTGCAGTGTACACTGTCATACAAACTGAACTAACCTACAGTGTACTGTCTAATACAAACTGAGCCAATGTACGGTGTACAGTGCAACTAAAACTGACGTATCCTACAGTGCACTGTGTAACAGAAACTAAGTCAACCTATAGTGTGCTGTGTAATACCAACTGAGCCAACCTACAGTCTACTGTGTAAAACCAAATGAGCGAAACTACAGTGTACTGTGTAATACCAACTCAACTAACCTACTGTGTACTGTGTAATACAAACTGAGCCAACCTACAGTGTACTGTGTTACATAAACTGAGCTAACCTACAGTGTACTGTGAGACACAAACTGAGCCAACCTACAGTGTACTGTGTATTCTGTAACATAAACTGAGCCAACCTACAGTGAACTGTGTAATACAAACTGAGCTAACCTACAGTGAACTGTGAAATACAAACTGAGCCAACCAACAGTGAACTGTGTAATACAAACTGAGCCAACCTACAGTATGCTGTGTAACATAAACTCAGCCAACCTACAGTGTACAGTGTAATACAAACTGAGCCAACCTATAGTGTACTGTGTAACATAAACTGAGCTAACCTATAGTGTACTGTGTAATACAAACTGAGTCAACTGGCGGCCGGACTCCCTCTTGTGCGTGGACTACAAGATCTTCGCCCGGGCAATGGCCAACCGTCTGGGTTCGGTAATTGGACAGGTGGTCCATGCTGACCAATCTTATACAGTCCCGGGCCGCTCCATCCTGCACAATGTCCACCTAGTACGGGACCTGATCCACCTACTCCAGGAGACTGGGACCCCGGCAGCGTTTCTTTCTCTTGACCAGGAGAAGGCTTTTGACCGGGTGGACCACAGTTTCCTGGTGGGCACCCTGCAGGCTTTTGGGCTCGGACCACACTTTGTGGCCCGAGTTCGGCTCCTGTACTCTGCCGCAGAGTGCCTAGTTAAGATTAATGGATCATTGACAGGACCTATCCACTTCCGAAGAGGAGTGCGTCAAGGGTGCCCCATGTCCGGTCAACTGCATGCGATCTGTGTCGAGCCATTCCTCAGCCTTCTTCGGCGAAGGCTGACAGGTCTGGTTCTGCGCGAACCGGACATGAGGGTCGTCCTCTCGGCCTACGCCGATGACGTACTCCTCATGATGACAGACCCCTGTGACCTGCGGAGGATGCACGAGTGCCAAGATGTTTTCTCGGCGGCATCCTCTGCCAGGATCAACTGGGCGAAATGTTCTGGACTCTTAGTAGGCCAGTGGCAGGTGGACTCCCTGCCGGAGGAGATGAGAGCTTTTGAGTGGAGCACCAGACGTCTTCTCTATCTGGGAGTCTACCTGAGTCCTTCTGGGGAGACCTGGCTGGCGAACTGGCAGGACCTGGAGACAAAGGTCATGGCCCGGCTAGGGCGCTGGTCAGGCCTTCTCAGGGTGCTTTCCTATCGAGGCAGGGTGGTGGTCATAAACCAGCTGGTGGCCTCCATGTTGTGGTACCGGATGGTCACCTTGGCCCCCCCCCGCCCCTTTTGTCGCAAGAATGCAGAGGAAGCTAGTGGACTTCTTCTGGGGAAACAGGAAGCACTGGGTCTCTGCAGCGGTTCTGAGTCTCCCAGAAGGAGAGGGCGGACAGTCGCTGGTGTGTGTACGCACACGACTGGCGGCTCTCCGCCTCAGGACGCTGCAGAGATTCCTGTACGCCGAGCACCCTCCCAGGTGGCACGTGTTGGCGACTTTCTTCCTCCGGAGGGGCTGCTGTCTTCACGAAGATATGCAGCTACCACCGGCGGGCGTCAGCCGTGCTGCTTTGCAGAGGCTGCCCAGCTTCTATCAGGACCTGCTGAGAGTCTGGAACATGGTTCCCTCAGGCCGGGAATCCCCTCCTCTGGCAGAGGGCGGGGTCCTGGCCGACCCTTGCCCTGTCTCAACGGATGTCAGTGCGGCTCAGGGGTGTGGAACGACTCGGGCTGAGCTGCTCGTCGGGCCCAGGCCCCGCAGCCTTACCCGAGAGACGAATCCACACAACTTGAGCCGTCTTTCATCAACACCCACAATCCCATTTAGGGATGCAGGCAGGAGGTACCTTTATGGGCTGCTGCTCCACACCCTCCACTTCCTAGCATTTGTCCACCGTCCCGACACGCCATGGCGGTCGGTCTTTCCACCTGGAGGTGAGGGGATTCCCCAGTGGAAGTCCCTCTACAAGGGAGTCCTTCCCATGCACCTTGGGGATCTCGGCTGGAGGGTGCTGCATAAAGCGGTGCCCTGCAATAAGTTCTTTAGTTTGTACACGGATCTCCCAGCCGCGTGTCACTTCTGCGGGCTGGAGGAGACCGTGTACCATATGTACGTGGAGTGTGTGACGCTGCAGCCCCTTTTCGCGTATTTGCGTGGGCTGCTTCTAGCCTTCTGGTTGCATTTCAGCCCCACCCTATTCATATATGGTCATCCAGTAAGGAGGGGGGCACAGAGGGATGAGGATGTCCTTGTCAACTTGCTCCTGGGGCTGGCGAAAATTGCCATCCGTGGCTCCTGGAAAAGGGTGGCAGGAGGTTCTCCCCGGGCGGACTGCCTGGCTATGTTTAGGGGGTATGTTCGAGCCCGGGTGAACATTGAAAAGGAATACGCGCAGTCCACGGCGACCGTCGAGATGTTCCGGGACCGTTGGGCTCCGCGGGGTGTATATGCCATCATTGATGAGGATGGCAATATATTGGTTTAACATGTATTGTCTGTTTGTAGTGTAGTAAATATGTTAGTCACTGGTTTTGTAAATATTGTATAGCACTGACATTTGTAATAAAGAATTTTGAAAAAAAAACAGTGTATTGTTTAACACAAGCTGAGCCAACATACAGTTTACTGTGTAATACAAACTGAGAGAACCTACAGTAAACTGTGTAATAGAAACTGAGCCAACCTACAGTGTACTGTGTAATACAAACTGAGCCAACCTACAGTAAACTGTGTAATAGAAACTGAGCGAACCTACAGTGTACTGTGTAATAGAAACTGAGCCAACCTACAGTGTACTGTGTAACATAAACTGAGTCAACCTATAGTGTACAGTGTAATACAAACTGAGCCAACCTGCAGTGTACACTGTCATACAAACTGAACTAACCTACAGTGTACTGTCTAATACAAACTGAGCCAATGTACGGTGTACAGTGCAACTAAAACTGACCTATCCTACAGTGCACTGTGTAACAGAAACTAAGTCAACCTATAGTGTGCTGTGTAATACCAACTGAGCCAACCTACAGTCTACTGTGTAAAACCAAATGAGCCAAACTACAGTGTACTGTGTAATACCAACTCAGCTAACCTACTGTGTTCTGTGTAACGCAAACTGAGTCAACCTAGAGTGTACTGTGTAATACAAACTGAGCCAACCTACAGTGTACTGTGTAATACAAACTGAGTCAACCTATAGTGTACTGTGTAATACAAACTGAGTCAACATTTAGTGTACTCTGTAATACAAACTGAGCCAACCTACAGTGTACTGTGTTACATAAACTGAGCTAACCTACAGTGTACTGTGAGACACAAACAGAGCTAACCTACAGTGTACTGTGTATTCTGTAACATAAACTGAGCCAACCTACAGTGAACTGTGTAATACAAACTGAGCCAACCTACAGTGAACTGTGAAATACAAACTGAGCCAACCAACAGTGAACTGTGTAATACAAACAGAGCCAACCTACAGTATACTGCGTAACATAAACTCAGCCAACCTACAGTGTACAGTGTAATACAAACTGAGCCAACCTATAGTGTACTGTGTAATACAAACTGAGCCATCCTACTGTGTACTGTTTAACATAAACTGAGCCAACCTACAGTGTACTGTGTAATACAAACTGAGTCAACGTATAGTGTACCGTATAATACAAACTGAGCCAACCTACAGTGTCCTGTGCAATACAAACTGAACTAACCTACAGTGTACTGTGTAATACAAACTGAGCCGACTTACAGTGTACTGTGTAATACAAACTGAGCCATCCTACTGTGTACTGTTTAACATAAAATGAGCCAACCTACAGTGTACTGTGTAATACAAACTGAGTCAACGTATAGTGTACCGTATAATACAAACTGAGCCAACCTACAGTGTCCTGTGCAATACAAACTGAACTAACCTACAGTGTAATGTGTAATACAAACTGAGCCGACTTACAGTGTACTGTGTAATACAAACTGAGCTAACATACAGTGTACTCTGTAACACAAACTGAGTCAACAAAAACTATACTGGGTAACATAAACTGAGCTAAGCAACAGTGCACTGTTTCATACAAACTTAGCTAACCTATTGTGTATAGTGTAACATAAACTGAGCTAACCTGCAGTGTACTGTGTAACACAAACTGAGCCAACCTATAGTGTACTGTGTAACATAAACTCAGCCAACCTACAGTGTACTGTGTAACATAAACAGAGCCAACGTACAGTGAACTGTGTAACATGAACTGAGGCAACCTGCAGTGAACTGTGCAATACAAACTGAGACAACCAATAGTGTACTGTGTAACATAAACTGAGCTATCCTAGAGTGTACTGTGTACTGTGTAACACAAACTGAGCCAACCTACAGTTTACTGAATAATACAAACTGAGCCAACCTACAGTGCACTGTGCAATACAAACTGAGCTAACATAGTGTTCTGTGCAATACAAACTGAGCGAAGCTGCAGTGTACTGTGTAACATAGACTGAGTCAACCTAGAGTGTACTGTGAAATACAAACTGAGCCAACCTACAGTGTACTGTGTAACATAAACTGGGCTAACCTGCAGTGTACTGTCTCATACAAACTGAGCCAACCTACAGTGTACAGTGCAACATAATCTGAGCTAACCTACAGTCTACTGTGTAATACAAACTGACCCAACCTGCAGTGAACTGTGTAATACAATCTGAGCCAACCTACTCTGTACTGTGTAACATAAACTGAGCCAATCTATAGTGTACTGTGTAATACTAACTGAGCCAACCTATAGTGTACTGTGTAATACAAACTGAGTCAACCTATAGTATACTGTGTAATACAAACTGAGCCAACCTATAGTTTACTGTGTAATACAAACTGAGCCAGCCTACAGTGTACTGTGTACTGTGTAACATAAACCGAGCCAACCTACAATGAACTGTGAAATACAAACTGATCCAACCTACAGTGAGCTGTGTAATACAAACTGAGTCAACCTGCAGTGTACAATGTAATACAAACTGAGCCAACCTACAGTGAACTGTGTAATACAAACTCAGCCAACCTACAGTGTACTGTGTAACATAAACTGAGCCAACCTACAGTGTACAGTGAAATGCAAACTGAGCCAACATACAGTATACTATTTAACATAAACTGAGCTAACCTACAGTGTACTGTGTACTTTGAAACATAAACTGAGCCTACCTACAGTGTACTGTGTAATACAAACTGATCCAACATACAGTGCACAGTGTAATACAGACTGAGCCAACCTGCAGTGTACAGTGTCATACAAACTGAACTAACCTACAGTGTACTGTGTAATACAAACTGAGCCAACCTACCGTGTACGGTGTAATATAAACTGAGCTAACCTACCGTGCACTGTGTAACACAATCTCAGTCAACCTATGGTGTGCTGTGAAATACAAACTGAGGCAACCTACAGTGTACTCTGTAATACAAACTGAGCTAACCTATAGTGTACTGTGTAACATACACTGAGCCAATCTACAGTGTACTGTGTAATACAAACTGAGCTAACATAGTGTACTGTTTAATTACAAACTGAGCCAACCTACAATGTACTGTGTAATACCAACTGAGCTAACCTGCAGTGTACTGTTTAATACAAACTGAGCCAACCTACGGTGTACCGTGTAGCATAAACTGAGCTAACCTACAGTATACTGTGTAACACAAACTGAGTCAACCAATAGTGCACTGTATAATATAAACTGAGCCAACCTACAGTGTACGGTGTAACATAAACTGACTTACCTACAGTGTACTGTGTAACATAAACTGAGTCAACCTATAGTGTACTGTGTAATGCAAACTGAGACAACCTACAGTGTACTGTTTAACATAAACTGAGACAACCTACAATGTACTGTGTAATACAAACTGAGTCAACCTATAGTGTACTGTGTAATAACAACTGAGCCAACCTACAGAGTACTGTGTAATACAAACTGAGCTAACCTATAGTGTACGGTGTAACATAAACTGAGCTAACCTACAGTGTACTGTGTAACACAAACTGAGTCAACCTATAGTGTACTGTGGAACACAAACTGAGCCAACCTACAGTGCACTGTGTAATATAAACTGAGCTAACCTACAGTGTACTGTTTAATACAAACTGAGCTAACCTAGTTTGTATTGTGTTACATCAACTGTGCTAACCTACAGTGCACTGTATAACACAAACCGAGTCAACCTATAGAGTACTGTGTAATACAAACCTAGCCAAACTACAGTGTACTGTGTAACATAAACGGAGCCAATCTGCAGTGTACTGTGTAACATAAATGGAGCAAACCTACAGTTTACTGTGTGATACAAACTGAGTCAGCCTATAGTATACTGTGTAACATAAACTGAGCTAACCTACACTGTACTGTGTACTGTGTGACAGAAACTGAGTCAACCTACAGTGTACTGTGTAACATAAACTGAGCTAACCTACAGTGTACTGTATAATACAAACTGAGCAATCCGACAGTGTACTGTGTAACATAAACTCAGCCAAGCTACAGTGTACAGTGAAATACAAACTGAGCAAACCGACAGTGTACTGTGTAACATAAACTGAGCTAACCTACAGTGTACTGTGCAATACATACTGAGCCAACCTACAATGTACTTTATACTGTGTAACATAATCTGAGCCAACCTACAGTGTACTGTGTAATACAAGCTGATCCAACATACAATGTACAGTGTAATACAGACCGAGCTAACCTGCAGTTTATAGTGTAATACAAACTGAGCCAACCTACCGTGTACGGTGTAACATAAACTGAGCTAACCTACAGTATACTGTGTAACACAAACTCAGTCAACCTAGAGTGTGCTGTGTAATACCAACTGAGCCAACCTACAGTGTACTGTGTAATACAAACTGAGCTAACCTACAGTGTACTGTGTAATACAAACTGAGCTAACCTATAGTGTACGGTGTAACATAAACTGAGCTAACCTACAGTGTACTGTGTAACACAAACTGAGTCAACCAATAGTGTACTGTGTAACACAAACTGAGCCAACCTACAGTGTACTGTGTAATACAAACTGATCCAACCTACAGTCAATTGTGTAACACAAACTGAGACAACCTACAGTGTACAGTGTAACACAAACTGAGCCAACCTACTGTGTGCTGTGTAACATAATCTGAGCCAACCTAGTGCACTGTCTAATATAAACTGAACCAAGCTACAGTGTACTGTGTAATACAAACTGAGCCAACCTGCATTGTACTGTGTAACATAAACTGAGCCAAGCTAAAGTGTACTGTGTAATACAAACTGAGCCAACCTACAGTGTACAGTGCAACATAAACTGAGCTAACCTACAGTGTACTGTGTCATACAAACTGAGCAAACCTACAGTGAACTGTGTAATACAAACTGAGCCAACCTACAGTGTACTGTGTAAAATAAACTCAGCCAACCTATAGTATACTGTGTAATACAAACTGAGCCAACCTATAGTGTACTGTGTAATATAAACTGAGTCAACCTACAGTGTACTGTGTAATAGAAACTGAGCCAACCTACAGTGTACTGTGTAACACAAACTGAGCCAACCTATAGTGTACTGTGTAACATAAACTGAGCCAACCTAGAGTGTACTGTGCAACATCAACGGAGCCAACGAACAGTGAACTGTGTAACACGAACTGAGGCAACCTACAGTGAACTGTGTAATACAAACTGAGTCAACCAATAGTGTACTGTGTAACATAAACTGAGCTATCCTAGAGTGTACTGTGTACTGTGTAACTCAAACTGAGCCAACCTACAGTTTACTGTGTAATACAAACTGAGCCAACCTACAGTGAACTGTGTAACACAAACTGTGACAACCCACAGTGTACTGTGTAACACAAACTGAGCCTACCTACAGTGTACTGTGTAACATACTCTGAGCCAACCTAGTGCACTGTCTAATATAAACTGAACCAATCTACAGTGTACTGTGTAATACAAACTGAGCCAACCTACAGTGTACTGTGTAATACAAACTGAGCTAACATAGTGTACTGTGCACTACAAACTGAGCTAAGCTACAGTATACTGTGTAACATAAACTGAGCTAACCTATAGTGTACTGTATTACAAACTGAGCCAACCTACAGTGTACAGTGTAACATAATCTGAGCTTACCTACAGTCTACTGTGTAATACAAACTGAGCCAACATGCAGTGAACTGTGTAATACAAACTGAGTCAACCTACACTGTACTGTGTAACATACACTGAGCCAATCTATAGTGTACTGTGTAATACCAAATGAGCCAACCTACAGTGAACTGTGTAATACCAACTGAGCTAACCTACTGTGTACTGTGTAATACAACCTGAGCCAACCTACACTGTTCTGTGTAATACAAACTGAGCTAACATAGTATACTGTGTAACACAAAACTGAGTCAACCTAGAGTGTACTGTGTAATACAAAGTGAGCCAACCTAAAGTGTACTGTGTAATACAGACTGAGCTAACCTACAGTGTACTGTGTAACACAAACTGAGTCAACCTATAGTGTACTGTGTAATTTAAACTGAGCCAAACTACAGTGTATGGTGTAACATAAACTGACTTACCTACAGTGTACTGTGTAACACAAATTGAGTCAACCTATAGTGTACTGTGTAATACAAACTGAGCCATCCTACTGTGTACTGTTTAACATAAACTGAGCCAACCTACAGTGTACTGTGTAATACAAACTGAGCCATCCTACTGTGTACTGTTTAACATAAACTGAGCCATCCTACAGTGTCCTGTTCAATACAAACTCAACTAACCTACAGTGTACTGTGTAATACAAACTGAGCCGACTTACATTGTACTATGTAATACAAACTGAGCTAACATACAGTGTACTGTGTGAACCAAACTGAGTCAACCTATATTATACTGGCTAACATAAACTGAGCTAACCAATAGTGTACTGTTTAATACAAACTTAGCTAACCTATTGTGTATAGTGTAACATAAACTGAATAACCTACAGTGTACTGTGTAACACAAACTGAGCCAACCTATAGTGTACTGTGTAACATCAACGGAGCCAACGTACAGTCAACTGTGTGACACGAACTGAGGCAACCTACAGTAAACTGTATAATAAAATCTGAGTCAACCTATAGTGTACTGTGTAACATAAACTGAGCTATCCTAGAGTGTACTGTGTACTGTGTAACACAAACTCAGCCAACCTACAGTTTACTGTGTAATACAAACTGAGCCACCCTACAGTGAACTGAGTAACACAAACTAAGACAACCTACAGTGTACTGTGTAACACAAACTGAGGCAACCTACAGTGTACTGTGTAACATACTCTGAGCCAACCTAGTGCACGGTGTAATATAAACTGAACCAAGCTACAGTGTACTGTGTAATATAACTGAGCCAACCTGCACTGTACAGTGTAATACAAATTGAGCTAACATAGTGTACTGTACAATACAAACTGAGCTAAGCTACAGTGTACTGTGTAACATAGACTGAGTCAACCTAGAGTGTACTGTGAAATACAAACTGAGACAACCTACAGTGTACTGTGTAACATAAACTGAGCCAACATACAGTGTACAGTGTAACATAATCTGAGCTAACCTACAGTCTACTGTGTAATACAAACTCAGCCAACCTGCAGTGAACTGTGTAATACAAACTGAGCCAACCTACACTGTACTGTGTAGCATAAACTGAGCCAACCTATAGTGTACTGTGTAATACAAACTGAGCCAACCTATACCGTACTGTGTAATACAAACTGAGTCAACCTATAGTGTACTGTGTAATACAAACTGAGTAAACCTATAGTGTACTGTGTAACATAAACTGAGCTATCCTACATTGTACTGTGTACTGTGTAACACAAACTGACCCAACCTACAGTGTACTGTATAATACAAACTGAGCCAACCTACAGTAAACTGTGTAACACAAATTGAGACAACCTACAGTGTACTGTGTAACACAAACTGAGCCAAACTACTGTATACTGTGCAACATAATCTGAGCCAACCTAGTGCACTGTGCAATATAAACTGAACCAAGCTACAGTGTTCTGTGTAATACAAACTGAGCCAACCTACAGTGTACTGTGTAATACAAACTGAGCTAACATAGTGTACTGTGTAATACAAACTGAGCTAAGCTACAGTATACTGTGTAACATAAACTGAGTCAACCTACGAGTGTACTGTGTAATACAAACTGAGCCAACCGACAGTGTACAGTTCAACATAAACTGAGCTAACCTACAGTGTACTGTGTAATACAAACTGAGCCAACCTGCAGTGAACTGTTTAATACAAACTGAGCCAACCTACCGTGTACGGTGTAACATAAACTGAGCTGACCTGCAGTATACTGTGTAACACAAACTCAGTCAACCTAGAGTGTGCTGTGTAATACCAACTGAGCCAACCTACAGTGTACTGTGTAATACAAACTGAGCTAACCTGTAGTGTACAGTGTAACATAAACTGTGCTAACCTACAGTGTACTGTGTAACACAAACTGAGTCAACCGATAGTGTACTGTGTAATATAAACTGAGCCAAGCAACAGTGTACGGTGTAACATAAACTGACTTACCTACAGTGTACTGTGTAACACAAATTGAGTCAACCGATAGTGTACTGCATAATACAAACTGAGCCATCCTACTGTGTACTGTTCAACATAAACTGAGCCAACCTACAGTATACTGTGTAATACAAACTGAGTCAACCTATAGTGTACCATATAATACAAACTGAGCCAACCTACAGTGTACTGTGTAACACAAACTCAGTCAACCTATACTATACTCTGTAACATAAACTGAGCTAACCTACAGTGTACTGTGTAACACAAACTGAGCCAACCTATAGTGTACTGTGTAACATAAACTGAGCCAACCTACAGTGTACTGTGTAACATCAACGGAGCCAACGTACAGTGAACTGTTTAACATGAACTGAGGCAACCTACAGTGAACTGAGTAATACAATCTGAGTCGACCTATAGTATACCGTGTAACATAAACTGAGCTATCCTAGAGTGTACTGTGTACTGTGCAACACAAACTGAGGCAACCTACAGTGTACTGTGTAACATACTCTGAGCCAACCTAGTGCACTGTGTAATATAAACTGAATCAAGCTACAGTGTACTGTGTAATACAAACTGAGCCAACCTACAGTGTACTGTGTAATACAAATTGAGCTAACATAGTGTACTGTGCAATACAAACTGAGCTAAGCTACAGTGTACTGTGTAACATAGACTGAGTCAACCTAGAGTGTACTGTGAAATACAAACTGAGACAACCTACAGTGTACTGTGTAACATAAACTGAGCTAACCTACAGTGTACTGTGTAATGCAAAAAGAGCCAACATACAGTGTACAGTGTAACATAATCTGAGCTAACCTACAGTCTACTGTGTATCACAAACTGAGCCAACCTGCAGTGAACTGTGTAATACAAACTGAGCTAACCTGTAGTGTACGGTGTAACATAAACTGAGCTAACCTACAGTGTACTGTGTAACACAAACTGAGTCAACCTATAGTGTACTGTGTAATATAAACTGAGCCAAGCAACAGTGTACGGTGTAACATAAACTGACTTACCTACAGTGTACTGTTTAACACAAACTGAGTCAACCTATAGTGTACTGCGTAATACAAACTGAGCCATCCTACTGTGTACTGTTCAACATAAACTGAGCTATCCTAGAGTGTACTGTGTACTGTGTAACTCAAACTGAGCCAACCTACAGTTTACTGTGTAATACAAACTGAGCCAACCTACAGTGAACTGTGTAACACAAACTGTGACAACCCACAGTGTACTGTGTAACACAAACTGAGCCTACCTACAGTGTACTGTGTAACATACTCTGAGCCAACCTAGTGCACTGTCTAATATAAACTGAACCAATCTACAGTGTACTGTGTAATACAAACTGAGCCAACCTACAGTGTACTGTGTAATACAAACTGAGCTAACATAGTGTACTGTGCACTACAAACTGAGCTAAGCTACAGTATACTGTGTAACATAAACTGAGCTAACCTATAGTGTACTGTATTACAAACTGAGCCAACCTACAGTGTACAGTGTAACATAATCTGAGCTTACCTACAGTCTACTGTGTAATACAAACTGAGCCAACATGCAGTGAACTGTGTAATACAAACTGAGTCAACCTACACTGTACTGTGTAACATACACTGAGCCAATCTATAGTGTACTGTGTAATACCAAATGAGCCAACCTACAGTGAACTGTGTAATACCAACTGAGCTAACCTACTGTGTACTGTGTAATACAACCTGAGCCAACCTACACTGTTCTGTGTAATACAAACTGAGCTAACATAGCATACTGTGTAACACAAACTGAGCCAAGATACAGTGTACTGTGTAACACAAAACTGAGTCAACCTAGAGTGTACTGTGTAATACAAAGTGAGCCAACCTAAAGTGTACTGTGTAATACAGACTGAGCTAACCTACAGTGTACTGTGTAACACAAACTGAGTCAACCTACAGTGTACTGTGTAATTTAAACTGAGCCAAACTACAGTGTATGGTGTAACATAAACTGACTTACCTACAGTGTACTGTGTAACACAAATTGAGTCAACCTATAGTGTACTGTGTAATACAAACTGAGCCATCCTACTGTGTACTGTTTAACATAAACTGAGCCAACCTACAGTGTACTGTGTAATACAAACTGAGCCATCCTACTGTGTACTGTTTAACATAAACTGAGCCATCCTACAGTGTCCTGTTCAATACAAACTCAACTAACCTACAGTGTACTGTGTAATACAAACTGAGCCGACTTACATTGTACTATGTAATACAAACTGAGCTAACATACAGTGTACTGTGTGAACCAAACTGAGTCAACCTATATTATACTGGCTAACATAAACTGAGCTAACCAATAGTGTACTGTTTAATACAAACTTAGCTAACCTATTGTGTATAGTGTAACATAAACTGAATAACCTACAGTGTACTGTGTAACACAAACTGAGCCAACCTATAGTGTACTGTGTAACATCAACGGAGCCAACGTACAGTCAACTGTGTGACACGAACTGAGGCAACCTACAGTAAACTGTATAATAAAATCTGAGTCAACCTATAGTGTACTGTGTAACATAAACTGAGCTATCCTAGAGTGTACTGTGTACTGTGTAACACAAACTCAGCCAACCTACAGTTTACTGTGTAATACAAACTGAGCCACCCTACAGTGAACTGAGTAACACAAACTAAGACAACCTACAGTGTACTGTGTAACACAAACTGAGGCAACCTACAGTGTACTGTGTAACATACTCTGAGCCAACCTAGTGCACGGTGTAATATAAACTGAACCAAGCTACAGTGTACTGTGTAATATAACTGAGCCAACCTGCACTGTACAGTGTAATACAAATTGAGCTAACATAGTGTACTGTACAATACAAACTGAGCTAAGCTACAGTGTACTGTGTAACATAGACTGAGTCAACCTAGAGTGTACTGTGAAATACAAACTGAGACAACCTACAGTGTACTGTGTAACATAAACTGAGCCAACATACAGTGTACAGTGTAACATAATCTGAGCTAACCTACAGTCTACTGTGTAATACAAACTCAGCCAACCTGCAGTGAACTGTGTAATACAAACTGAGCCAACCTACACTGTACTGTGTAACATAAACTGAGCCAACCTATAGTGTACTGTGTAATACAAACTGAGCCAACCTATACCGTACTGTGTAATACAAACTGAGTCAACCTATAGTGTACTGTGTAATACAAACTGAGTAAACCTATAGTGTACTGTGTAACATAAACTGAGCTATCCTACATTGTACTGTGTACTGTGTAACACAAACTGACCCAACCTACAGTGTACTGTATAATACAAACTGAGCCAACCTACAGTAAACTGTGTAACACAAATTGAGACAACCTACAGTGTACTGTGTAACACAAACTGAGCCAAACTACTGTATACTGTGCAACATAATCTGAGCCAACCTAGTGCACTGTGCAATATAAACTGAACCAAGCTACAGTGTTCTGTGTAATACAAACTGAGCCAACCTACAGTGTACTGTGTAATACAAACTGAGCTAACATAGTGTACTGTGTAATACAAACTGAGCTAAGCTACAGTATACTGTGTAACATAAACTGAGTCAACCTACGAGTGTACTGTGTAATACAAACTGAGCCAACCGACAGTGTACAGTTCAACATAAACTGAGCTAACCTACAGTGTACTGTGTAATACAAACTGAGCCAACCTGCAGTGAACTGTTTAATACAAACTGAGCCAACCTACCGTGTACGGTGTAACATAAACTGAGCTGACCTGCAGTATACTGTGTAACACAAACTCAGTCAACCTAGAGTGTGCTGTGTAATACCAACTGAGCCAACCTACAGTGTACTGTGTAATACAAACTGAGCTAACCTGTAGTGTACAGTGTAACATAAACTGTGCTAACCTACAGTGTACTGTGTAACACAAACTGAGTCAACCGATAGTGTACTGTGTAATATAAACTGAGCCAAGCAACAGTGTACGGTGTAACATAAACTGACTTACCTACAGTGTACTGTGTAACACAAATTGAGTCAACCTATAGTGTACTGCATAATACAAACTGAGCCATCCTACTGTGTACTGTTCAACATAAACTGAGCCAACCTACAGTATACTGTGTAATACAAACTGAGTCAACCTATAGTGTACGGTATAATACAAACTGAGCCAACCTACAGTGTACTGTGTAACACAAACTCAGTCAACCTATACTATACTCTGTAACATAAACTGAGCTAACCTACAGTGTACTGTGTAACACAAACTGAGCCAACCTATAGTGTACTGTGTAACATAAACTGAGCCAACCTACAGTGTACTGTGTAACATCAACGGAGCCAACGTACAGTGAACTGTTTAACATGAACTGAGGCAACCTACAGTGAACTGAGTAATACAATCTGAGTCGACCTATAGTATACCGTGTAACATAAACTGAGCTATCCTAGAGTGTACTGTGTACTGTGTAACACAAACTGAGGCAACCTACAGTGTACTGTGTAACATACTCTGAGCCAACCTAGTGCACTGTGTAATATAAACTGAATCAAGCTACAGTGTACTGTGTAATACAAACTGAGCCAACCTACAGTGTACTGTGTAATACAAATTGAGCTAACATAGTGTACTGTGCAATACAAACTGAGCTAAGCTACAGTGTACTGTGTAACATAGACTGAGTCAACCTAGAGTGTACTGTGAAATACAAACTGAGACAACCTACAGTGTACTGTGTAACATAAACTGAGCTAACCTACAGTGTACTGTGTAATGCAAAAAGAGCCAACATACAGTGTACAGTGTAACATAATCTGAGCTAACCTACAGTCTACTGTGTATTACAAACTGAGCCAACCTGCAGTGAACTGTGTAATACAAACTGAGCTAACCTGTAGTGTACGGTGTAACATAAACTGAGCTAACCTACAGTGTACTGTGTAACACAAACTGAGTCAACCTATAGTGTACTGTGTAATATAAACTGAGCCAAGCAACAGTGTACGGTGTAACATAAACTGACTTACCTACAGTGTACTGTTTAACACAAACTGAGTCAACCTATAGTGTACTGCGTAATACAAACTGAGCCATCCTACTGTGTACTGTTCAACATAAACTGAGCCAACCTACAGTGTACTGTGTAACACAAACTGAGTCAACCTATAGTGTACCGTATAATACAAACTGAGCCAACCTACACTGTCCTGTGCAATACAAACTGAACTAACCTACAGTGTACTGTGTAATACAAAGTGAGCTAACCTACAGTGTACTGTGTAACACAAAGTCAGTCAACCTATACTATACTGTGTAACATAAACTGAGCTAACCTACAGTGTACTGTTTAATACAAACTTAGCTACCCTACTATGTATGGTGTAACATAAACTGAGCCAACCTACAGTGTACTGTGTAACATCAACGGATCCAACGTACAGTGAACTGTGCAACACGAACTGAGGCAACCTACAGTGAACTGTGTAATACAAACTGAGTCAACCTATAGTGTACCGTGTAACATAAGCTGAGCTATCCTAGAGTGTACTGTGTACTGTGTAACACAAACTGAGCCAACCTACAGTTTATGTGTAATACAAACTGAGCCAACCTACAGTGAACTGTGTAACACAAACTGAGAAAACCTATAGTGTACCGTGTAACATAAACTGAGCTATCCTAGAGTGTACTGTGTACGGTGTAACACAAACTGAGCCAACCTACAGTTTATGTGTAATACAAACTGAGCCAACCTACAGTGAACTGTGTAACACAAACTGAGACAACCTACAGTGTACTGTATAATACAAACTGAGGCAACCTACAGTGCACTGTGTAACATACTCTGAGCCAACCTAGTGCACTGCGTAATGTAAACTGAACCAAGCTAATGTGTACTGTGTAATACAAACTGAGCCAACCTACAGTGCACTGTGTAATACATATTGAGCTAACATAGTGTACTGTGCAATACAAACTGAGCTAAGTACAGTGTACTGTGTAACATAGACTGAGTTAACCTAGAGTGTACTGTGAAATACAAACTGAGACAACCTACAGTGTACTGTGTAACATAAACTGAACTAACCTACAGTGTATTGTGTAATAGAAACTGAGCCAACATACAGTGTACAGTGTAACATAATCTGAACTAACCTACAGTCTACTGTGTAATACAAACTGAGCCAACCTGCAGTGAACTGTGTAATACAAACTGAGCCAACCTACACTGTACTGTGTAACATAAACAGAGCCAACCTATAGTGTACTATGTAATACAAACTGAGTCAACCTATAGTGTACTGTGTAATACAAACTGAGTCAACCTATAGTGTACTGTGTAACATAACCTGAGCTATCCTACAGTGTACTGTGTACTGTGTAACACAAACTGAGCCAACCTACAGTGTACTGTGTAATACAAACTCAGCCAACCTACAGTAAACTGTGTAACACAAATTCAGACAACCTACAGTGTACTGTGTAACACAAACTGAGCCAAACTACTGTGTACTGTGTAACATAATCTGAGTCAACCTAGTGCACTGTGTAATATAAACTGAACCAAGCTACAGTGTTCTGTGTAATACAAACTGAGCCAACCTACAGTGTACTGTGTAATACAAACTGAGCTAACACAGTGTACTGTGTAACATAAACTGAGTCAACCTATGAGTGTACTGTGTAATACAAACTGAGCCAACCGACAGTGTACAGTTCAACATAAACTGAGCTAACCTACAGTGTACTGTGTAATACAAACTGAGCCAACCGACAGTTTACAGTTCAACATAAACTGAGCTAACCTACAGTGTACTGTGTAATACAAACTGAGCCAAGCTACAGTGAACTGTGTAATACCAACTGAGCCAACCTACCATGTACGGTGTAACATAAACTGAGCTAACCTACAGTGTACTGTGTAACACAAACTCAGTCTACCTATAGTGTGCAGTGTAATACAATCTGAGACAACCTACAGTGTACTCTGTAATACAAACTGAGCTAACCTATAGTGAACTGTGTAACATACACTGAACCAACCTACAGTGTTCTGTGTAATACAAACTGAGCCAACCTACAGTGTACTGTGTAATACAAACTGAGCTAACATAGTATTCTGTGTAATAGAAACTGAGCTAAGCTACAGTGTACTGTGTAACATAAACTGAGTCAACCTATGAGTGTACTGTGTAATACAAACTGAGCCAACCTACAGTGTACAGTGCAAAATAAACTGAGCTAACCTACAGTGTACTGTGTAATACAAACTGAGCCAACCTACAGTGAACTGTGTAATACAAACTGAGCCAACCTACCGTGTACGGTGCAACATAAACTGAGCTAACCTACAGTATACTGTGTAACACAAACTCAGTCAACCTAGAGTGTGCTGTGTAATACCAACTGAGCCAACCTACAGTGTACTGTGTAATACAAACTGAGCTAACCTGTAGTGTACGGTGTAACATAAACTGAGCTAACCTACAGTGTACTGTGTAACACAAACTGAGTCAACCTATAGTGTACTGTGTAATATAAACTGAGCCAAGCAACAGTGTACGGTGTAACATAAACTGACTTACCTACAGTGTACTGTGTAACACAAATTGAGTCAACCAATAGTGTACTGCGTAATACAAACTGAGCCATCCTACTGTGTACTGTTCAACATAAACTGAGCCAACCTACAGTGTACTGTGTACTACAAACTGAGTCAACCTATAGTGTACCGTATAATGCAAACTGAGCCAACCTACACTGTCCTGTATAATACAAACTGAACTAACCTACAGTGTACTGTGTAATACAAACTGAGCTAACCTACAGTGTACTGTGTAACACAAACTCTGTCAACCTATACTATACTGTGTAACATAAACTGAGCTAACCTACAGTGTACTGTTTAATACAAACTTAGCTACCCTACTACGTATGGTGTAACATAAACTGAGCTAACCTACAGTGTACTGTGTAACACAAACTGAGCCAACCTATACTGTACTGTGCAACATAAACTGAGCCAACCTACAGTGTACTGTGTAACATCAACGGAGCCAACGTACAGTGAACTGTGTAATACAAACTGAGCCAACCTACACTGTACTGTGTAACATAAACTGAGCCAACCTATAGTGTACTGTGTAATACAAACTGAGCCAACCTATACCGTACTGTGTAATACAAACTGAGTCAACCTATAGTGTACTGTGTAATACCAACTGAGTAAACCTATAGTGTACTGTGTAACATAAACTGAGCTATCCTACATTGTACTGTGTACTGTGTAACACAAACTGACCCAACCTACAGTGTACTGTGTAATACAAACTGAGCCAACCTACAGTAAACTGTGTAACACAAATTGAGACAACCTACAGTGTACTGTGTAACACAAACTGAGCCAAACTACTGTATACTGTGCAACATAATCTGAGCCAACCTAGTGCACTGTGTAATATAAACTGAACCAAGCTACAGTGTTCAGTGTAATACAAACTGAGCCAACCTACAGTGTACTGTGTAATACAAACTGAGCTAACATAGTGTACTGTGTAATACAAACTGAGCTAAGCTACAGTATACTGTGTAACATAAACTGAGTCAACCTACGAGTGTACTGTGTAATACAAACTGAGCCAACCGACAGTGTACAGTTCAACATAAACTGAGCTGACCTACAGTGTACTGTGTAATACAAACTGAGCCAACCTGCAGTGAACTGTTTAATACAAACTGAGCCAACCTACCGTGTACGGTGTAACATAAACTGAGCTGACCTGCAGTATACTGTGTAACACAAACTCAGTCAACCTAGAGTGTGCTGTGTAATACCAACTGAGCCAACCTACAGTGTACTGTGTAATACAAACTGAGCTAACCTGTAGTGTACAGTGTAACATAAACTGTGCTAACCTACAGTGTACTGTGTAACACAAACTGAGTCAACCGATAGTGTACTGTGTAATATAAACTGAGCCAAGCAACAGTGTACGGTGTAACATAAACTGACTTACCTACAGTGTACTGTGTAACACAAATTGAGTCAACCTATAGTGTACTGCGTAATACAAACTGAGCCATCCTACTGTGTACTGTTCAACATAAACTGAGCCAACCTACAGTATACTGTGTAGTACAAACTGAGTCAACCTATAGTGTACCGTATAATACAAACTGAGCCAACCTACAGTGTACTGTGTAACACAAACTCAGTCAACCTATACTATACTCTGTAACATAAACTGAGCTAACCTACAGTGTACTGTGTAACACAAACTGAGCCAACCTATAGTGTACTGTGTAACATAAACTGAGCCAACCTACAGTGTACTGTGTAACATCAACGGAGCCAACGTACAGTGAACTGTTTAACACGAACTGAGGCAACCTACAGTGAACTGAGTAATACAATCTGAGTCAACCTATAGTATACCGTGTAACATAAACTGAGCTATCCTAGAGTGTACTGTGTACTGTGTAACACAAACTGAGCCAACCTACAGTTAGCTGTGTAATACAAACTGAGACAACCTACAGTGTACTGTGTAACACAAACTGAGCCAAACTACTGTGTACTGTGTAACATAATCTGAGCCAAACTAGTGCACTGTGTAATATAAACTGAACCAAGCTACAGTGTTCTGCGTAATACAAACTGAGCCAACCTACAGTGTACTGTGTAATACAAACTGAGCTAACCTGTAGTGTACGGTGTAACATAAACTGAGCTAACCTACAGTGGACTGTGTAACACAAACTGAGTCAACCTATAGTGTACTGTGTAATATAAACTGAGCCAAGCAACAGTGTACGGTGTAACATAAACTGACTTACCTACAGTGTACTGTGTAACACAAATTGAGTCAACCTATAGTGTACTGCGTAATACAAAACGAGCCATCCTACTGTGTACTGTTCAACATAAACTGAGCCAACCTACAGTGTACTGTGTAATACAAACTGAGTCAACCTATCGTGTACCGTATAATACAAACTGAGCCAACCTACACTGTCCTGAGTAATACAAACTGAACTAACCTACAGTATACTGTGTAATACAAACTGAGCTAACCTACAGTGTACTGTGTAACACCAACTCAGTCAACCTATAGTATACTGTGTAACATAAGCTGAGCGAACCTACAGTGTACTCTTTAATACAAACATAGCTACCCTACTGTGTATGGTGTAACATAAACTGAGCCAACCTACAGTGTACTGTGTAACATCAACGGAGCCAACGTACAGTGAACTGTGTAACATCAACTGAGACAACCTACAGTGAACTGTGTAATACAATCTGAGTCAACCTATAGTGTACTGTGTAATATAAACTGAGCCAAGCAACAGTGTACGGTGTAAAATAAACTAACTTACCTACAGTGTACTGTTTAACACAAATTGAGACAACCTATAGTGTACTGCGTAATACAAACTGAGCCATCCTACTGTGTACTGTTCAACATAAACTGAGCCAACCTACAGTGTACTGTGTAATACAAACTGAGTCAACCTATAGTGTACCGTATAATACAAACTGAGCCAACCTACACTGTCCTGTGTAATACAAACTGAACTAACCTACAGTGTACTGTGTAATACAATCTGAGCTAACCTACAGTGTACTGTTTAATACAAACTTAGCTACCCTACTATGTATGGTGTAACATAAACTGAGCTAACCTACAGTGTACTGTGTAACACAAACTGAGCCAACCTATAGTGTACTGTGTAACATAAACTGAGCCAACCTACAGTGTACTGTGTAACATCAACGGAGCCAACGTACAGTGAACTGTGTAACACGAACTGAGGCAACCTACAGTGAACTGTGTAATACAAACTGAGTCAACCTATAGTGTACCGTGTAACATAAACTGAACTATCCTAGAGTGTACTGTGTACTGTGTAACACAAACTGAGCCAACCTACAGTTTACTGTGTAATACAAACTGAGCCAACCTACAGTGAACTGTGTACCACAAACTGAGACAACCTACAGTGTACTGTGTAACATAAACTGAGCTAACCTACAGTGTACTGTGTAATGCAAACAGAGCCAACATACAGTGTACAGTGTAACATAATCTGAGCTAACCTACAGTCTACTGTGTATTACAAACTGAGCCAACCTGCAGTGAACTGTGTAATACAAACTGAGCTAACCTGTAGTTTACGGTGTAACATAAACTGAGCTAACCTACAGTGTACTGTGTAACACAAACTGAGTCAACCTATAGTGTACTGTGTAATATAAACTGAGCCAAGCAACAGTGTATGGTGTAACATAAACTGACTTACCTACAGTGTACTGTGTAACACAAATTGAGTCAACCTATAGTGTACTGCGTAATACAAACTGAGCCATCCTACTGTGTACAGTTCAACATAAACTGAGCCAACCTACAGTGTACTGTGTAATAC
Organism: Mobula birostris; assembly: GCF_030028105.1. NCBI lineage: Eukaryota > Metazoa > Chordata > Chondrichthyes > Myliobatiformes > Myliobatidae > Mobula > Mobula birostris. Next base: position 97,907,008 of record NC_092376.1, read on the forward strand.
AAACTGAGTCAACCTATAGTGTACCGTATAATACAAACTGAGCCAACCTACACTGTCCTGTGTAATACAAACTGAACTAACCTACAGTGTACTGCGTAATACAATCTGAGCTAACCTACAGTGTACTGTTTAATACAAACTTAGCTACCCTACTATGTATGGTGTAACATAAACTGAGCTAACCTACAGTGTACTGTGTAACACAAACTGAGCCAACCTATAGTGTACTGTGTAACATAAACTGAGCAAAACCTACAGTGTACTGTGTAACATCAACGGAGCCAACGTACAGTGAAATGTGTAACACGAACTGAGGCAACCTACAGTGAACTGTGTAATACAAACTGAGTCAACCTATAGTGTACCGTGTAACATAAACTGAACTATCCTAGAGTGCACTGTGTACTGTGTAACACAAACTGAGCCAACCTACAGTTTACTGTGTAATACAAACTGAGCCAACCTACAGTGAACTGTGTACCACAAACTGAGACAACCTACAGTGTACTGTGTAACATAAACTGAGCTAACCTACAGTGTACTGTGTAATGCAAACAGAGCCAACATACAGTGTACAGTGTAACATAATCTGAGCTGACCTACAGTCTACTGTGTATTACATACTGAGCCAACCTGCAGTGAACTGTGTAATACAAACTGAGCTAACCTGTAGTTTACGGTGTAACATAAACTGAGCTAACCTACAGTGTACTGTGTAACACAAACTGAGTCAACCTATAGTGTACTGTGTAATATAAACTGAGCCAAGCAACAGTGTATGGTGTAACATAAACTGACTTACCTACAGTGTACTGTGTAACACAAATTGAGTCAACCTATAGTGTACTGCGTAATACAAACTGAGCCATCCTACTGTGTACTGTTCAACATAAACTGAGCCAACCTACAGTGTACTGTGTAACACAAACTGAGTCAACCTATAGTGTACCGTATAATACAAACTGAGCCAACCTACACTGTCCTATGCAATACAAACTGAACTAACCTACAGTGTACTGTGTAATACAAACTGAGCTAACCTACAGTGTACTGTGTAACACAAAGTCAGTCAACCTATACTATACTGTGTAACATAAACTGAGCTAACCTACAGTGTACTGTTTAATACAAACTTAGCTACCCTACTATGTATGGTGTAACATAAACTGAGCCAACCTACAGTGTACTGTGTAACATCAATGGAGCCAACGTACAGTGAACTGTGTAACACGAACTGAGGCAACCTACAGTGAACTGTGTAATACAAACTGAGTCAACCTATAGTGTACCGTGTAACATAAGCTGAGCTATCCTAGAGTGTACTGTGTACTGTGTAACACAAACTGAGCCAACCTACAGTTTATGTGTAATACAAACTGAGCCAACCTACAGTGAACTGTGTAACACAAACTGAGACAACCTACAGTGTACTGTATAATACAAACTGAGGCAACGTACAGTGCACTGTGTAACATACTCTGAGCCAACCTAGTGCACTGCGTAATGTAAACTGAACCAAGCTAATGTGTACTGTGTAATACAAACTGAGCCAACCTACAGTGCACTGTGTAATACATATTGAGCTAACCTAGTGTACTGTGCAATACAAACTGAGCTAAGTACAGTGTACTGTGTAACATAGACGGAGTTAACCTAGAGTGTACTGTGAAATACAAACTGAGACAACCTACAGTGTACTGTGTAACATAAACTGAGCTAACCTACAGTATACTGTGTAATAGAAACTGATCCAACATACAGTGTACAGTGTAACATAATCTGAGCTAACCTACAGTCTACTGTGTAATACAAACTGAGCCAACCTGCAGTGAACTGTGTAATACAAACTGAGCCAACCTACACTGTACTGTGTAACATAAACTGAACCAACCTATAGTGTACTATGTAATACAAACTGAGTCAACCTATAGTGTACTGTGTAATACAAACTGAGTCAACCTATAGTGTACTGTGTAACATAACCTGAGCTATCCTACAGTGTACTGTGTACTGTGTAACACAAACTGAGCCAACCTACAGTGTACTGTGTAATACAAACTGAGCCAACCTACAGTAAACGATGTAACACAAATTCAGACAACCTACAGTGTACTGTGTAACACAAACTGAGCCAAACTACTGTGTACTGTGTAACATAATCTGAGTCAACCTAGTGCACTGTGTAATATGAACTGAACCAAGCTACAGTGTTCTGTGTAATACAAACTGAGCCAACCTACAGTGTACTGTGTAATACAAACTGAGCTAACATAGTGTACTGTGTAATACAAACTGAGCTAAGCTAGAGTGTACTGTGTAACATAAACTGAGTCAACCTATGAGTGTACTGTGTAATACAAACTGAGCCAACCGACAGTGTACAGTTCAACATTAACTGAGCTAACCTACAGTGTACTTTGTAATACAAACTGAGCCAACCGACACTTTACAGTTCAACATAAACTGAGCTAACCTACAGTGTACTGTGTAATACAAACTGAGCCAAGCTACAGTGAACTGTGTAATACCAACTGAGCCAACCTACCATGTTCGGTGTAACATAAACTGAGCTAACCTACAGTGTACTGTGTAACACAAACTCAGTCTACCTATAGTGTGCAGTGTAATACAATCTGAGACAACCTAGAGTGTACTCTGTAATACAAACTGAGCTGACCTATAGTGAACTGTGTAACATACACTGAACCAACCTACTGTGTTCTGTGTAATACAAACTGAGCCAACCTACAGTGTACTGTGTAATACAAACTGAGCTAACATAGTGTTCTGTGTAATAGAAACTGAGCTAAGCTACAGTGTACTGTGTAACATAAACTGAGTCAACCTATGAGTGTACTGTGTAATACAAACTGAGCCAACCTACAGTGTACAGTGCAAAATAAACTGAGCTAACCTACAGTATACTGTGTAACACAAACTCAGTCAACCTAGAGTGTGCTGTGTAATACCAACTGAGCCAACCTACAGTGTACTGTGTAATACAAACTGAGCTAACCTGTAGTGTACGGTGTAACATAAACTGAGCTAACCTACAGTGTACTGTGTAACACAAACTGAGTCAACCTATAGTGTACTGTGTAATATAAACTGAGCCAAGCAACAGTGTACGGTGTAACATAAACTGACTTACCTACAGTGTACTGTGTAACACAAATTGAGTCAACCAATAGTGTACTGCGTAATACAAACTGAGCCATCCTACTGTGTACTGTTCAACATAAACTGAGCCAACCTACAGTGTACTGTGTACTACAAACTGAACTAACCTACAGTGTACTGTGTAATACAAACTGAGCTAACCTACAGTGTACTGTGTAACACAAAGTCAGTCAACCTATACTATACTCTGTAACATAAACTGAGCTAACCTACAGTGTACTGTGTAACACAAACTGAGCCAACCTATAGTGTACTGTGTAACATAAACTGAGCCAACCTGCAGTGTACTGTGTAACATCAACAGAGCCAACGTACAGTGAACTGTGTAACACGAACTGAGGCAACCTACAGTGAACTGTGTAATACAAACTGAGTCAACCTATAGTGTACCGTGTAACATAAACTGAGCTATCCTAGAGTGAACTGTGTACGGTGTAACACAAACTGAGCCAACCTACAGTTTACTGTGTAATACAAACTGAGCCAACCTACAGTGAACTGTGTAACACAAACTGAGACAACCTACAGTGTACTGTATAACACAAACTGAGGCAACCTACAGTGCACTGTGTAACATACTCTGAGCCAACCTAGTGCACTGCGTAATATAAACTGAACCAAGCTAATGTGTACTGTGTAATACAAACTGAGCCAACCTACAGCGTACGGTGTAATACATATTGAGCTAACATAGTGTACTGTGCAATACAAACTGCGCTAAGTACAGTGTACTGTGTAACATAGACTGAGTCAACCTAGAGTGTACTGTGAAATACAAACTGAGACAACCTACAGTGTACTGTGTAACATAAACTGAGCTAACCTACAGTGTACTGTGAAATAGAAACTGAGCCAACATACAGTGTACAGTGTAACATAATCTGAGCTAACCTACAGTCTACTGTGTAATACAAACTGAGCCAACCTGCAGTGAACTGTGTAATACAAACTGAGCCAACCTACACTGTACTCTGTAACATAAACTGAGCCAACCTATAGTGTACTATGTAATACAAACTGAGTCAACCTATAGTGTACTGTGTAACATAACCTGAGCTATCCTACAGTGTACTGTGTACTGTGTAACACAAACTGAGCCAACCTACAGTGTACTGTGTAATACAAACTGAGCCAACCTACAGTAAACTGTGTAACACAAATTCAGACAATCTACAGTGTACTGTGTAACACAAACTGAGCCAAACTACTGTGTACTGTGTAACATAATCTGAGTCAACCTAGTGCACTGTGTAATATAAACTGAACCAAGCTACAGTGTTCTGTGTAATACAAACTGAGCCAACCTACAGTGTACTGTGTAATACAAACTGAGCCAACCTACAGTGAACTGTGTAATACAAACTGAGCCAACCTACCGTGTACGGTGCAACATAAACTGAGCTAACATACAGTATACTGTGTAACACAAACTCAGTCAACCTAGAGTGTGCTGTGTAATACCAACTGAGCCAACCTACAGTTTACTGTGTAATACAAACTGAGCTAACCTACAGTGAACTGTTTAACACAAACTGAGACAACCTACAGTGTACTGTATAACACAAACTGAGGCAACCTACAGTGCACTGTGTAACATACTCTGAGCCAAACTAGTGCACTGCGTAATATAAACTGAACCAAGCTAATGTGTACTGTGTAATACAAACTGAGCCAACCTACAGTGTACTGTGTAATACATATTGAGCTAACATAGTGTACTGTGCAATACAAACTGAGCTAAGCTACTGTGTACTGTGTAACATAGACTGAGTCAACCTAGAGTGTACTGTGAAATACAAACTGAGACAACCTACAGTGTACTGTGTAACATAAACTGAGCTAACCTACACTGTACTGTGTAATAGAAACTGAGCCAACATACAGTGTAGAGTGTAATATAATCTGAGCTAAACTACAGTCTACTGTGTAATACAAACTGAGCCAACCTGCAGTGAACTGTGTAATACAAACTGAGCCAACCTACACTATACTGTGTAACATAAACTGAGCCAACCTATAGTGTACTGTGTAACACAAACTGAGCCAACCTACAGTGTACTGTGTAATACAAACTGAGCCAACCTACAGTAAACTGTGTAACACAAATTGAGACAACCTACAGTGTACTGTGTAACACAAACTGAGCCAAACTACTGTGTACTGTGTAACATAATCTGAGCCAAACTAGTGCACTGTGTAATATAAACTGAACCAAGCTACAGTGTTCTGCGTAATACAAACTGAGCCAACCTACAGTGTACTGTGTAATACAAACTGAGCTAACCTGTAGTGTACGGTGTAACATAAACTGAGCTAACCTACAGTGGACTGTGTAACACAAACTGAGTCAACCTATAGTGTACTGTGTAATATAAACTGAGCCAAGCAACAGTGTACGCTGTAACATAAACTGACTTACCTACAGTGTACTGTGTAACACAAATTTAGTCAACCTATAGTGTACTGCGTAATACAAAACGAGCCATCCTACTGTGTACTGTTCAACATAAACTGAGCCAACCTACAGTGTACTGTGTAATACAAACTGAGTCAACCTATAGTGTACCGTATAATACAAACTGAGCCAACCTACACTGTCCTGAGTAATACAAACTGAACTAACCTACAGTGTACTGTGTAATACAAACTGAGCTAACCTACAGTGTACTGTGTAACACCAACTCAGTCAACCTATAGTATACTGTGTAACATAAGCTGAGCTAACCTACAGTGTACTGTTTAATACAAACAGAGCTACCCTACTGTGTATGGTGTAACATAAACTGAGCCAACCTACAGTGTACTGTGTAACATCAACGGAGCCAACGTACAGTGAACTGTGTAACATCAACTGAGGCAACCTACAGTGAACTGTGTAATACAATCTGAGTCAACCTATAGTGTACAGTGTAATATAAACTGAGCCAAGCAACAGTGTACGGTGTAAAATAAACTGACTTACCTACAGTGTACTGTTTAACACAAATTGAGTCAACCTATAGTGTACTGCGTAATACAAACTGAGCCATCCTACTGTGTACTGTTCAACATAAACTGAGCCAACCTACAGTGTACTGTGTAATACAAACTGAGTCAACATATAGTGTACCGTATAATACAAACTGAGCCAACCTACACTGTCCTGTGTAATACAAACTGAACTAATCTACAGTGTACTGTGTAATACAATCTGAGCTAACCTACAGTGTACTGTTTAATACAAACTTAGCTACCCTACTATGTATGGTGTAACATAAACTGAGCTAACCTACAGTGTACTGTGTAACACAAACTGAGCCAACCTATAGTGTACTGTGTAACATAAACTGAGCCAACCTACAGTGTACTGTGTAACATCAACGGAGCCAACGTACAGTGAACTGTGTAACACGAACTGAGGCAACCTACAGTGAACTGTGTAATACAAACTGAGTCAACCTATAGTGTACCGTGTAACATAAACTGAACTATCCTAGAGTGTACTGTGTACTGTGTAACACAAACTGAGCCAACCTACAGTTTACTGTGTAATACAAACTGAGCCAACCTACAGTGAACTGTGTACCACAAACTGAGACAACCTACAGTGCACTGTGTAACACAAACTGAGGCAACCTACAGTGAACTGTGTAACATACTCTGAGCCAAACTAGTGCACTGTGTAATATAAATTGAACCAAGCTACAGTGTACTGTGTAATACAAACTGTGCCAACCTACAGTGTACTGTGTAATACATATTGAGCTAACGTAGTGTACTGTGCAATACAAACTGAGCTAAGCTACAGTGTACTGTGTAACATAGACTGAGTCAACCTAGAGTGTACTGTGAAATACAAACTGAGACAACCTACAGTGTACTGTGTAACATAAACTGAGCTAACCTACAGTGAACTGTTTAATACAAACTGAGCCAACCTACCGTTTACGGTGTAACATAAACTGAGCTGACCTACAGTATACTGTGTAACACAAACTCAGTCAACCTAGAGTGTGCTGTGTAATACCAACTGAGCCAACCTACAGTGTACTGTGTAATACAAACTGAGCTAACCTGTAGTGTACAGTGTAACATAAAATGAGCTAACCTACAGTGTACTGTGTAACACAAACTGAGTCAACCTATAGTGTACTGTGTAATATAAACTGAGCCAAGCAACAGTGTACGGTGTAACATAAACTGACTTACCTACAGTGTACTGTGTAACACAAATTGAGTCAACCTATAGTGTACTGCGTAATACAAACTGAGCCATCCTACTGTGTACTGTTCAACATAAACTGAGCCAACCTACAGTGTACTGTGTAATACAAACTGAGTCAACATATAGTGTACCGTATAATACAAACTGAGCCAACCTACACTGTCCTGTGAAATACAAACTGAACTAACCTACAGTGTACTGTGTAACACAAACTCAGTCAACCTATACTATACTCTGTAACATAAACTGAGCTAACCTACAGTGTACTGTGTAACACAAACTGAGGCAACCTATAGTGTATTGTGTAATATAAACTGAGCCAACCTACAGTGTACTGTGTAACATCAACGGAGCCAACATACAGTGAACTGTTTAACACGAACTGAGGCAACCTACAGTGAACTGTGTAATACACTCTGAGTCAACATATAGTGTACCGTGTAACATAAACTGAGCTATCCTAGAGTGTACTGCATACTGTGTAACACAAACTGAGCCAACCTACAGTTAGCTGTGTAATACAAACTGAGACAACCTACAGTGTACTGTGTAACACAAACTGAGGCAACTTACAGTGTACTGTGTAACATACTCTGAGCCAACCTAGAGCACTGTGTAATATAAACTGAACCAAGCTACAGTGTACTGTGTAATACAAACTGAGCCAACCTACAGTGTACTGTGTAATACAAATTGAGCTAACATAGTGTACTGTGCAATACAAACTGAGCTAAGCTACAGTGTACTTTGTAACATAGACTGAGTCAACCTAGAGTGTACTGTGAAATACAAACTGAGACAACCTACAGTGTACTGTGTAACACAAACTGAGCTAACCTACAGTGTACTGTGTAATGCAAACTGAGCCAACATACAGTGTACAGTGTAACATAATCTGAGCTAACCTACAGTCTACTGTGTATTACAAACTGAGCCAACCTGCAGTGAACTGTGTAATACAAACTGAGCAATCTACACTGTACTGTGTAACATAAACCTTAGCCAACCTATAGTGTACTGTGTAATACAAACTGAGCCAACCTACAGTTTACTGTGTAATACAAACTGAGTCAACCTATAGTGTACTGTGTAATACAAACTGAGTCAACCTATAGTGTACTGTTGTAACATAAACTGAGCTAACCTACAGTGTACTGTGTACTGTGTAACACCAACTGAGCCAACCTACAGTGTACTGTGTAATACAAACTGAGCCAACCTACAGCAAACTGTGTAACACAAATTGAGACAACCAACAGTGTACTGTGTAACACAAACTGAGCCAAACTACTGTGTACTGTGTAACATAATCTGAGCCAATCTAGTGCACTGTGCAATATAAACTTAACCAAGCTACAGTGTTCTGTGTAATACAAACTGAGCCAACCTACAGTGTACTGTGTAATACAAACTGAGCAACCTACAGTGAACTGTGTAATACAAACTGAGCCAACCTACCGTGTATAGTGTAACATAAACTGAGCTAACCTACAGTATACTGTGTAACACAAACTCAGTCAACCTAGAGTGTGCTGTATAAATACCAACTGAGCCAACCTACAGTGTACTGTGTAATACAAACTGAGCTAACCTGTAGTGTACGGTGTAACAGAAACTGAGCTAACCTACAGTGTACTGTGTAACACAAACTGAGTCCAACCTATAGTGTACTGTGTAATATAAACTAAGCCAAGCAACAGTGTACGGTGTAACATAAACTGACTTACCTACAGTGGACTGTATAACAGAAATTCAGTCAACCTATAGAGCACTGCGTAATACAAAATGAGCCATCCTACTGTGTACTGTTCAACATAAACTGAGCAACCTACAGTGTACTGTGTAATAAAAACTGAGTCAACCTATAGTGTACTGTATAATACAAACTGAGCCAACCTACACTGTCCTGTGTAATACAAACTGAACTAACCTACAGTGTACTGTGTAATGCAAACTGAGCTAACCTACAGTGTACTGTTTAATACAAACATAGCTGCCTTACTGTGTATGGTGTAACATAAACTGAGCTAACCTACAGTGTACTGTGTAACACAAACTGAGCCAACCTATTGTGTACTGTGTAACATAAACTGAGCCAACCTACAGTGTACTGTGTAACTTCAACAGAGCCAACGTACTTTGAACTGTGTAACACGAACTGAGGCAACCTACAGTGAACAGTGTAATACAATCTGAGTCAACCTATAGTGTATCGTGTAACATAAACTGAGCTATCCTAGAGTGTACAGTGTACTGTGTAACACAAACTGAGCCAACCTACAGTTTACTGAGTAATACAAACTCTGCCAACCTACAGTGAACTGTGTAACACAAACTGAGTCAACCTATAGTGTATTGTGTATTCAAACTGAGCCAACCTATAGTGTAATGCGTAACATAAATTGAGCCAACCTATAGCTTACTGTGTTATACAAACTGAGCCCGCCTACAGTGTACTGCGTAACTGTGTAACATAAACTGAGAACCATCTACAATGAACTGTGTAATACAAACTGAGCAAAACCTACAGTGTACTTTGTAATACAAACTGAGCCAACCTGCAGTGTACAATGTAATACAAACTGAGTCAACTTACAGTGAACTGTGTAATACAAACTGAGCCAACCTAAAGTGTACTGTGTAATACAAACAGAGCCAACCTTTAGTGTAATGCGTAACATAAATTGAGCCAACCTATAGCTTACTGTGTAATACAAACTGAGCCCGCCTACAGTGTACTGTGTACTGAGTAACATAAACTGAGAACATCTACAATGAACTGTGTAATACAAACTGAGCCAACCTACAGTGAACTGTGTAACACAAACTGAGTCAACCTATAGTGTACTGTGTAATACAAACTGAGCCAACCTTTAGTGTAATGCGTAACATAAATTCAGCCAACCTATAGCTTACTGTGTAATACAAACTGAGCCCGCCTACAGTGTACAGTGTACTGTGTAACATAAACTGAGAACATCTACAATGAACTGTGTAATACAAACCTAGTGCACTGAGCCAACCTAGTGCACTGCGTAATGTAAACTGAACCAAGCTAATGTGTACTGTGTAATACAAACTGAGCCAACCTACAGTGTACTGTGTAATACATATTGAGCTAACATAGTGTACTGTGCAATACAAACTGAGCTAAGCTACAGTGTACTGTGTAACATAGGACTGAGTCCAACCTAGAGTGTACTGTGAAATACAAACTGAGACAACCTACAGTGTACTGTGTAACATAACTGAGCTAACCTACAGTGTACTGTGTAATAGAAACTGAGCAAACATACAGTGTACAGTGTAACATAATCTGAGCTAACCTACAGTCTATTGTCTAATACAAACTGGAGACAACCTGCAGTGAACTGTGTAATACAAACTGAGCCAACCTACACTGTATTGTGTAACATAAACTGAGCCAACCTATAGTGTACTGTGTAATACAAACTGAGTCCACCTATAGTGTACTGTGTAATGCAAACTGAATCAACCTATAGTGTACTGTGTAACATAACCTGAGCTACCCTACAGTGTACTGTGTACTGTGTAACACAAACTGAGCCTACCTACAGTGCACTGTGTAATACAAACTGAGCCAACCTACAGTAAACTGTGTAACACAAATTGAGACAACCTGCAGTGTACTGTGTAACACAAACTGAGACAATCTACTGTGTACGGTGTAACATAATCTGAGTCAACCTAGTGCACTGTGTAATATAAACTGAACCAAGCTACAGTGTTCTGCGTAGTACAAAACAAGCCATCCTACTGTGTACTGTTCAGCATAAACTGAGCCAACCTACAGTGTACTGTGTAATACAAACTGAGTCAACTATAGTGTACCCGTATAATACAAAGTGAGCCAACCTACACTGTCCTGAGTAATACAAACTGAACTAACCTACAGTGTACTGTGTAATACAAACTGAGCTAACCTACAGTGTACTGTGCAATACAAACTGAACTAACCTACAGTGTAACTGTGTAATACAAACTGAGCTAACCTACAGTGTACTGTTTAATACAAACTTAGCTACCCTACTATGTATGGTGTAACATAAACTGAGCTAACCTGCAGTGTACTGTGTAACACAAACTGAGCCAACCTATAGTGTACTGTGTAACATAAACTGAGCCAACCTACAGTGTACTGTGTAACATCAACGGAGCCAATGTACAGTGAACTGTGTAACACGAACTGAGGCAACCTACAGTGAACTGTGTAATACAAACTGAGTCAACCTATAGTGTACCGTGTAACATAAACTGAGCTATCCTAGAGTGTACTGTGTACTGTGTGACACAAACTGAGCCAACCTACAGTGTACTGTGTAATACAAACTGAGCCAAACTACAGTAAACTGTGTAATACAAACTGAGCCAACCTACCGTGTATAGTGTAACATAAACTGAGCTAACCTACAGTATACTGTGTAACACAAACTCAGTCAACCTAGAGTGTGCTGTATAATACCAACTGAGCCAACCTACAGTGTACTGTGTAATACAAACTGAGCTAACCTGTAGTGTACGGTGTAACAGAAACTGAGCTAACCTACAGTGTACTGTGTAACACAAACTGAGTCAACCTATAGTGTACTGTGTAATATAAACTAAGCCAAGCAACAGTGTACGGTGTAACATAAACTGACTTACCTACAGTGTACTGTATAACAGAAATTCAGTCAACCTATAGAGTACCTGCGTAATACAAAATGAGCCATCCTACTGTGTACTGTTCAACATAAACTGAGCCAACCTACAGTGTACTGTGTAATAAAAACTGAGTCAACCTATAGTGTACCGTATAATACAAACTGAGCCAACCTACACTGTCCTGTGTAATACAAACTGAACTAACCTACAGTGTACTGTGTAATGCAAACTGAGCTAACCTACAGTGTACTGTTTAATACAAACATAGCTGCCTTACTGTGTATGGTGTAACATAAACTGAGCTAACCTACAGTGTACTGTGTAACACAAACTGAGCCAACCTATTGTGTACTGTGTAACATAAACTGAGCCAACCTACAGTGTACTGTGTAACTTCAACAGAGCCAACGTACTTTGAACTGTGTAACACGAACTGAGGCAACCTACAGTGAACAGTGTAATACAATCTGAGTCAACCTATAGTGTATCGTGTAACATAAACTGAGCTATCCTAGAGTGCACAGTGTACTGTGTAACACAAACTGAGCCACCTACAGTTTACTGAGTAATACAAACTCTGCCAACCTACAGTGAACTGTGTAACACAAACTGAGTCAACCTATAGTGTATTGTGTAATTCAACTGAGCCAACCTATAGTGTAATGCGTAACATAATTGAGCCAACCTATAGCTTACTGTGTTATACAAACTGAGCCCGCCTACAGTGTACTGCGTACTGTGTAACATAAACTGAGAACATCTACAATGAACTGTGTAATACAAACTGAGCAAACCTACAGTGTACTTTGTAATACAAACTGAGCCAACCTGCAGTGTACAATGTAATACAAACTGAGTCAACTTACAGTGAACTGTGTAATACAAACTGAGCCAACCTATAGTGTACTGTGTAATACAAACTGAGCAACCTTTAGTGTAATGCGTAACATAAATTGAGCCAACCTATAGCTTACTGTGTAATACAAACTGAGCCCGCCTACAGTGTACTGTGTACTGAGTAACATAAACTGAGAACATCTACAATGAACTGTGTAATACAAACTGAGCAACCTACAGTGAACTGTGTAACACAAACTGAGTCAACCTATAGTGTACTGTGTAATACAAACTGAGCCAACCTTTAGTGTAATGCGTAACATAAATTCAGCCAACCTATAGCTTACTGTGTAATACAAACTGAGCCCGCCTACAGTGTACAGTGTACTGTGTAACATAAACTGAGAACATCTACAATGAACTGTGTAATACAAACCTAGTGCACTGAGCCAACCTAGTGCACTGCGTAATGTAAACTGAACCAAGCTAATGTGTACTGTGTAATACAAACTGAGCCAACCTACAGTGTACTGTGTAATACATATTGAGCTAACATAGTGTACTGTGCAATACAAACTGAGCTAAGCTACAGTGTACTGTGTAACATAGACTGAGTCAACCTAGAGTGTACTGTGAAATACAAACTGAGACAACCTACAGTGTACTGTGTAACATAAACTGAGCTAACCTACAGTGTACTGTGTAATAGAAACTGAGCAAACATACAGTGTACAGTGTAACATAATCTGAGCTAACCTACAGTCTATTGTCTAATACAAACTGAGACAACCTGCAGTGAACTGTGTAATACAAACTGAGCCAACCTACACTGTATTGTGTAACATAAACTGAGCCAACCTATAGTGTACTGTGTAATACAAACTGAGTCCACCTATAGTGTACTGTGTAATGCAAACTGAATCAACCTATAGTGTACTGTGTAACATAACCTGAGCTACCCTACAGTGTACTGTGTACTGTGTAACACAAACTGAGCCTACCTACAGTGCACTGTGTAATACAAACTGAGCCAACCTACAGTAAACTGTGTAACACAAATTGAGACAACCTGCAGTGTACTGTGTAACACAAACTGAGACAATCTACTGTGTACTGTGTAACATAATCTGAGTCACCTAGTGCACTGTGTAATATAAACTGAACCAAGCTACAGTGTTCTGCGTAGTACAAAACAAGCCATCCTACTGTGTACTGTTCCAACATAAACTGAGCCAACCTACAGTGTACTGTGTAATACAAACTGAGTCAACCTATAGTGTACCGTATAATACAAAGTGAGCCAACCTACACTGTCCTGAGTAATACAAACTGAACTAACCTACAGTGTACTGTGTAATACAAACTGAGCTAACCTACAGTGTACTGTGCAATACAAACTGAACTAACCTACAGTGTACTGTGTAATACAAACTGAGCTAACCTACAGTGTACTGTTTAATACAAACTTAGCTACCCTACTATGTATGGTGACTGAGCTAACCTGCAGTGTACTGTGTAACACAAACTGAGCCAACCTATAGTGTACTGTGTAACATAAACTGAGCCAACCTACAGTGTACTGTGTAACATCAACGGAGCCAATGTACAGTGAACTGTGTAACACGAACTGAGGCAACCTACAGTGAACTGTGTAATACAAACTGAGTCAACCTATAGTGTACCGTGTAACATAAACTGAGCTATCCTAGAGTGTACTGTGTACTGTGTGACACAAACTGAGCCAACCTACAGTGTTACTGTGTAATACAAACTGAGCCAAACTACAGTAAACTGTGTAACACAAATTGAGACAACCTACAGTGTACTGTGTAACACAAACTGAGCCAAACTACTGTGTACTGTGTAACATAATCTGAGTCAACCTAGCGCACTGTGTAATATAAACTGAACCAAGCTACAGTGTTCTGTGTAATACAAACTGAGCCAACCTACAGTGTACTGTGTAATACAAACTGAGCTAACATAGTGTACTGTGTAATACAAACTGAGCTAAGCTACAGTGTACTGTGTAACATAAACTGAGTCAACCTATGAGTGTACTGGGTAATACAAACTGAGCCAAACGACAGTGTACAGTTCAACATAAACTGCGCTAACCTACAGTGTACTGTGTAATACAAACTAAGCCAACCTACAGTGAACTGTGTAATACCAACTGAGCCAACCTACCGTATACTGTGTAACATAAACTGAGCTAACCTACAGTATACTGTGTAACACAAACTCAGTCAACCTAGAGTGTGCTGTGTAATACCAACTGAGCCAACCTACAGTGTACTGTGTAATACAAACTGAGCTAACCTGTAGTGTACGGTGTAACATAAACTGAGCTAACCTACAGTGTACTGTGTAACACAAACTGACTCAACCTATAGTGTACTGTGTAATATAAACTGAGCCAAGCAACAGTGTACGGTGTAACATAAAACTGACTTACCTACAGTGTACTGTGTAACACAAATTGAATCAACCTATAGTGTACTGCGTAATACAAACTGACCCATCCTACTGTGTACTGTTCAACATAAACTGAGCCAACCTACAGTGTACTGTGTAATAAAAACTGAGTCAACCTATAGTGTACCGTATAATACAAACTGAGCCAACCTACACTGTCCTGTGTAATACAAACTGAACTAACCTACAGTGTACTGTGTAACACAAACTGAGTCAACCTATAGTATACTGTGTGACATACAAACTGAGCCAACCGACAGTGAACTGTGTAACACAAAACTGAGTCAACATATAGTGTACTGTGTAATACAAACTGAGCCAACCTATAGTGTAATGCGTACATAAATTGAGCCAAACTATAGTTTACTGTGTAATACAAACTGAGCCCGCCTACAGTGTACTGTGTACTGTGTAACATAAACTGAGAACATCTACAATGAACTGTGTAATACAAACTGAGCTAACCTACAGTGTACTGTTTAATACAAACATAGCTACCCTACTGTGTATGGTGTAACATAAACTGAGCTAACCTATAGTGTACTGTGTAGCATAAACTGAGCCAACCTACAGTGTACTGTTTAATACAAACATAGCTACCCTACTGTGTATGGTGTAAACATAAACTGAGCTAACCTATAGTGTACTGTGTAGCATAAACTGAGCCAACCTACAGTGTACTGTGTAACATCAACGAAGCCAACGTACAGTGAACTGTTTAACATGAAACTGAGGCATCCTACAGTGAACTGTGTAATACAATCTGAGTCAACCTATAGTGTACCATGTAACATAAACTGAGCTATCCTAGAGTGTACTGTGTACTGTGCAACACAAACTGAGCCAACCTACAGTTTACTGTGTAATACAAACTGAGCCAACAGACAGTGAACTGTGTAACACAAACTGAGTCAACATATAGTGTACTGTGTAATACAAAACTGAGCCAACCTATAGTGTAATGCGTAACATAAATTGAGCCAAACTATAGTTTTACTGTGTAATACAAACTGAGCCGGCCTACAGTGTACTGTGTACTGTGTAACATAAACTGAGAACATCTACAATGAACTGTGTAATACAAACTGAGCAAACCTACAGTGTACTTTGTAATGCAAACTGAGCCAACCTACCGTGTACTCTGTAATACAAACTGAGCTAACCTATAGTGAACTGTGTAACATACACTGAGCCAACCTACAGTGTACTGTGTAATTCAAACTGAGCTAACATAGTGTACTGTGTAATTACAAACTGAGCCAACCTACAGTGTACTGTGTAATACCAACTGAGCTAACCTACAGTGTACTGTTTAATACAAACTGAGTCAACTTACGGTGTACTGTGTAAAATAAACTGAGCTAACCTACAGTGTACTGTGTAACACAAACTGAGTCAACCAATAGTATACTGTATAATATAAACTGAGCCAACCTACAGTGTACGGTGTAGCATAAGCTGACTTACCTACAGTGTGCTGTGTAACACAAACTGAGTCAACCTATAGTGTACTGTGTAATGCAAACTGAGACAACCTACTGTGTACTGTGTAACACAAACTGAGTCAACCTATAGTGTAACTGTGTAACATAAACTGAGCTATCCTACAGTGTACTGTGTACTGTGTAACACAAACTGAGCCAACTTACAGTGTACTGTGTAATACAAAACTGAGCCAACCTATAGTGTACAGTGTAATACAAACTGAGTCAACCTATCGTATACTGTGTAATACAAACTGAGCCAACCTATAGTGTAATGCGTAACATAAATAGAGCCAACCTATAGTTTTACTGTGTAATACAAAATGAGGCCACCTACAGTGTACTGTGTACTGTGTAACATAAACTGAGAACATCTACAATGAACTGTGTAATACAAACTAAGCAAACCTACAGTGAACTGTGTAATACAAACTGAGCCAACCTACAGTGAACTGTGTAATACAAACTGAGCCAACCTACAGTGTAATGTGTAACATAAACTGAGCCAACCTACAGTGTACAGTGTAAAACAAACTGAGCCAACCTACAGTGTACGGTTTAACATAAACTGAGCTAACCTACAGTGTACTGTGTAATACAAACTGAGCCAAACTAGAATGTACTGTGTACATTGTATCATAAACTGAGCCAACCTGCAGTGTACAGTGTCATACAAACTGAACGAACTACAGTGTACGGTGTAATACAAACTGAGCCGACTTACAGTGTACTGTGTAATACAAACTGATCCAACATACAGTGCACAGTGTAATACAGACTGAGCCAACCTGCAGTTTATAGGGTAATTCAAACTGAGCCAACTGCAGTGTACAGTGTCATACAAACTGAACTAACCTACAGTGTACTGTGTAATACAAACTGAGCCAACTTACCATGTACGGTGTGACATAAACTGAGCTAACCTACAGTGTACTGTTGTAACACAAACTCAGTCAACCTATAGTGTGCTGTGTAATACAATCTGAGCCAACCTACAGTGTACTCTGTAATACAAACTGAGCTAACCTATAGTGAACTGTGTAACATACACTGAGCCAACCTACAGTGTACTGTGTAATACAAACTGAGCTAACATAGTGTACTGTGTAAATTACAAACTGAGCCAACCTACAGTGTACTGTGTAATACCAACTGAGCTAACCTACAGTGTACTGTTTAATACAAACTGAGTCAACTTACGGTGTACTGTGTAAAATAAACTGAGCTAACCTACAGTGTACTGTGTAACACAAACTGAGTCAAACCAATAGTATACTGTATAATATAAACTGAGCCAACCTACAGTGTACGGATTAGCATAAGCTGACTTACCTACAGTGTGCTGTGTAACACAAACTGAGTCAACCTATAGTATACTGTGTAACATAAACTGAGCTAACCTACAGTGTACTGTTTAATACAAACTTAGCTACCCTACTGTGTATGGTGTAACATAAATTGAGCTAACCTACACTGTACTGTGTAACACAAAACTGAGTCAACCTATAGTGTACTGTGTAACATAAACTGAGCTATCCTACAGTGTACTGTGTACTGTGTAACACAAACTGAGCCAACCTACAGTGTACTGTGTAATACAACTGAGCCAACCTACAGTAAACTGTGTAACACAAATTGAGACAACCTACAGTATACTGTGTAAAACAAACTGAGCCAAACTACTGTGTACTGTGTAACATAATCTGAGCCAACCTAGTGCACTGTGTAATATAAACTGAACCAAGCTACAGTGTTCTGTGTAATTACAAACTGAACCAACCTACAGTGTACTGTGTAATACAAACTGAGCTAACATAGTGTACTGTGTAACACAAACTGAGTCAACCTATAGTGTACTGTGTAACATAAACTGAGCTATCCTACAGTGTACTGTGTACTGTGTAACACAAACTGAGCCAACCTACAGTGTACTGTGTAATACAAACTGAGCCAAACTACTGTGTACTGTGTAACATAATCTGAGCCAACCTAGTGCACTGTGTAATGTACACTGAAACAAGCTACAGTGTTCTGTGTAATACAAAATGAACCAACCTACAGTGTACTGTGTAATACAAACTGAGCTAACATAGTGTACTGTGTAATACAAACTGAGCTAAGCTGCAGTGTACTGTGTAACATAAACTGAGTCAACCTATCAGTGTACTGTGTAATGCAAACTGAGCCAACCTACAGTGTACAGTGCAACATAAACTGAGCTAACCTACAGTATACTGTGTAACACAAACTCAGTCAACCTAGAGTGTGCTGTGTAATACCATCTGAGCCAACCTACAGTTTACTGTGTAATATAAACTGAGCTAACCTGTAGTGTACGATGTAACATAAACTGAGCAAACCGACAGTGTACTGTGTAACACAAACTGAGTCAACCTATAGTGTACTGTGGAATATAAACTGAGCCAAGCAACAGTGTACGCTGTAAACATAAACTGACTTACCTACAGTGTACTGTGTAACACAAATTGAGTCAACCTATAGTGTACTGCGTAATACAAACTGAGCCATCCTACTGTGTACTGTTCAACATAAACTGAACCAACCTACAGTTTACTGTGTAATACAAACTGAGTCAACCTATAGTGTACCGTATAATACAAACTAAGCCAACCTACACTGTCCCTGTGTAATACAAACTGAACTAACCTACAGTGTACTGTGTAATACAAACTGAGCTAACCTACAGTGTACTGTGTAACACAAACTCAGTCAACCTATACTATACTGTTTAACATAAACTGAGCTAACCAACAGTGTACTGTTTAATACAAACTTAGCTACCCTACTATGTATGGTGTAACATAAACTGAGCTAACCTGCAGTGTACTGTGTAACACAAACTGAGCCAACCTATAGTGTACTGTGTAACATAAACTGAGCCAACCTACAGTGTACTGTGTAACATCAACGGAGCCAACGTACAGTGAACTGTGCAACACGAACTGAGGCAACCTACAGTGAACTGTGTAATACACTCTGAGTCAACATATAGTGTACCGTGTAACATAAACTGAGCTATCCTAGAGTGTACTGTGTACTGTGTAACACAAACTGAGCCAACCTACAGTTTATTGAATAATACAAACTGAGCCAACCTACAGTGTACTGTGTAACATAAACTGAGCCAACCTACAGTGTACTGTGTAATACAAACTGAGCCAACCTACAGTATACTGTGTAATACAAACTGAGCCAACATACAGTGTACAGTGTAACATAATCTGAGCTAACCTACAATCTACTGTGTAATACAAACTGAGCCAAACTGCAGTGAACTGTGTAATACAAACTGAGCCAACCTACACTGCACTGTGTAACATAACTGAGCCAACCTATAGTGTACTGTGTAATACAAACTGAGCCAACCTATAGTGTACTGTGTAATACAAACTTAGTCAACCTATAGTGTAGAGTGTCATACAAACTGAACTAACCTACCGTGTACGGTGTAATACAAACTGAGCCAACTTACAGTGTACTGTGTAATACAAACTGATCCAACATACAGTGGCACGGTGTAATTACAGACTGAGCCAACCTGCAGTTTATAGTGTAATTCAAACTGAGCCAACCTGCAGTGTACAGTGTCATACAAACTGAACTAACCTACAGTGTACTGTGTAATACAAACTGAGGCCCAACCTACCGTGTACGGTGTAACATAAACTGAGCTAACCTACAGTGTACTGTGAAATACAAACTGAGCCAACCTACAGTGTACTCTGCAATACAAACTGAGCTAACCTATAGTGAACTGTATAACATACACTGAGCCAACCTACAGTGTACTGTGTAAAACAAACTCAGCTAACATAGTGTACTGTGTAATTACAAACTGAGCCAACCTACAATGTACTGTGTAATACCAACTGAGCTAACCTACAGTGTACTGTGTAACACACACTGAGTCAACCAATAGTATACTGTATAATATAAACTGAGCCAACCTACAGTGTACGGTGTAACATAAACTGACTTACCTACAGTGTGCTGTGTAACACAACTGAGTAAACCTATAGTGTACTGCGTAACATAAACGGAGCCAACCTACAGTTTACTGTGTAATACAAACTGAGTCAACCTATAGTGTACTGTGTAACATAAACTGAGCTAACCTACAGTGTACTGTGTACTGTGTAACAGAAACTGAGTCAACGTATAGTGTACTGTGTAACATAAAACTGAGCTAAACTACAGTGTACTGTGGTAATACAAACTGAGCCAACCTACAGTGTACTGTGTAATACAAAACTGAGTCAACCGATATTATACTGTGTAATACAAACTAAGTCAACCTTTAGAGTACTGTATAATACAAACTGAGCCAACCTACAGTTTACTGTGTTACATAAACAGAGCTAACCTACAGTGTACTGTGAAATACAAACTGAGCCAAACTACAGTGAACTGTGTACTGTGTAACATAAACTGAGCCAACCTACAGTGTACTGTGTAATGCAAACTGAGGCAACCTGCAGTGTGCAATGTAATACAAACTGAGCCAACCTACAGTGCACTGTGTAACATAGACTGAGTCAACCTAGAGTGTACTGTGAAATACAAAACTGAGCCAACCTACAGTGTACTGTGTAACATCAACTGAGCTAACCTACAGTCTACTGTGTAATACAAACTGAGCAAAGCTACAGTCTACAGTGTAACATAATCTGAGCTAACCTACAGTCTACTGTGTAATACAAACTGAGCCAACTTGCAGTGAACTGTGTAATACAATCTGAGCCAACCTACTCTGTACTGTGTAACATAAACTGAGCCAACCTATAGTGTACTGTGTAATACAAACTGAGCCAACCTATAGTGTGCTGTGTAATACAAATTGAGTCGACCTATAGTATACTGTGTAATACACACTGAGCCAACTTTAGTGTACTGCGTAACATAAACTGAGCCAACCTATAGTTTACTGTGTAATACAAACTGAGCCAGCCTACAGTGTACTGTGTACTGTGTAACATCAACTGAGCCAACCTACAATGAACTGTGTAATACAAACTGAGCCAACCTATAGTGAACTGTGTAATACAAACTGAGTCAACTTACAGTGAACTGTGTAATACAAACTGAGCTAACCTACAGTGTACTGTGTAACATAAAACTGAGCCAACCTACAGTGTACAGTGTAATACAAACTGAGCCAACATACAGTGTACAGTGTAATAAAAACTGAGCCAACATACAGTGTACTATTTAACATAAACTGAGCTAACCTACAGTGTACTGTGTAATACAAACTGAGCCAAACTACAATGTAACTGTGTACTTTGTAACATAAACTGAGCCAACCTACAGTGTATTGTGCAATACAAACTGATCCAACATACAGTGCACAGTGTAATACAGACTGAGACAACCTGCAGTTTATAGTGTAATACAAACTGAGCCAACCTGCAGTGTACAGTGTCATACAAACTGAACTAACCTACAGTGTACTGTGTAATACAAACTGAGCTAACATAGTGTACTGTGTAATACAAACTGAGCTAAGCTGCAGTGTACTGTGTAACATAAACTGAGTCAACCTATCAGTGTACTGTGTAATGCAAACTGAGCCAACCTACAGTGTACAGTGCAACATAAACTGAGCTAACCTACAGTATACTGTGTAACACAAACTCAGTCAACCTAGAGTGTGCTGTGTAATACCATCTGAGCCAACCTACAGTTTACTGTGTAATATAAACTGAGCTAACCTGTAGTGTACGATGTAACATAAACTGAGCAAACCGACAGGTACTGTGTAACACAAACTGAGTCAACCTATAGTGTACTGTGGAATATAAACTGAGCCAAGCAACAGTGTACGCTGTAACATAAACTGACTTACCTACAGTGTACTGTGTAACACAATTGAGTCAACCTATAGTGTACTGCGTAATACAAACTGAGCCATCCTACTGTGTACTGTTCAACATAAACTGAACCAACCTACAGTTTACTGTGTAATACAAACTGAGTCAACCTATAGTGTACCGTATAATACAAACTAAGCCAACCTACACTGTCCTGTGTAATACAAACTGAACTAACCTACAGTGTACTGTGTAATACAAACTGAGCTAACCTACAGTGTACTGTGTAACACAAACTCAGTCAACCTATACTATACTGTTTAACATAAACTGAGCTAACCAACAGTGTACTGTTTAATACAAACTTAGCTACCCTACTATGTATGGTGTAACATAAACTGAGCTAACCTGCAGTGTACTGTGTAACACAAACTGAGCCCACTATAGTGTACTGTGTAACATAAACTGAGCCAACCTACAGTGTACTGTGTAACATCAACGGAGCCAACGTACAGTGAACTGTGCAACACGAACTGAGGCAACCTACAGTGAACTGTGTAATACACTCTGAGTCAACATATAGTGTACCGTGTAACATAAACTGAGCTATCCTAGAGTGTACTGTGTACTGTGTAACACAAACTGAGCCAACCTACAGTTTATTGAATAATACAAACTGAGCCAACCTCAGTGTACTGTGTAACATAAACTGAGCCAACCTACAGTGCACTGTGTAATACAAACTGAGCCAACCTACAGTATACTGTGTAATACAAACTGAGCCAACATACAGTGTACAGTGTAACATAATCTGAGCTAACCTACAATCTACTGTGTAATACAAACTGAGCCAAACTGCAGTGAACTGTGTAATACAAACTGAGCCAACCTACACTGCACTGTGTAACATAAACTGAGCCAACCTATAGTGTACTGTGTAATACAAACTGAGCCAACCTATAGTGTACTGTGTAATACAAACTTAGTCAACCTATAGTGTAGAGTGTCATACAAACTGAACTAACCTACAGTGTACGGTGTAATACAAACTGAGCCAACTTACAGTGTACTGTGTAATACAAACTGATCCAACATACAGTGCACGGTGTAATACAGACTGAGCCAACCTGCAGTTTATAGTGTAATTCAAACTGAGCCAACCTGCAGTGTACAGTGTCATACAAACTGAACTAACCTACAGTGTACTGTGTAATACAAACTGAGCCAACCTACCGTGTACGGTGTAACATAAACTGAGCTAACCTACAGTGTACTGTGTATTACAAACTGAGCCAACCTACAGTGTACTCTGCAATACAAACTGAGCTAACCTTATAGTGAACTGTATAACATACACTGAGCCAACCTACAGTGTACTGTGTAAAACAAACTCAGCTAACATAGTGTACTGTGTAATTACAAACTGAGCCAACCTACAATGTACT
Source organism: Mobula birostris (assembly GCF_030028105.1). NCBI lineage: Eukaryota > Metazoa > Chordata > Chondrichthyes > Myliobatiformes > Myliobatidae > Mobula > Mobula birostris. Next base: position 97,931,132 of record NC_092376.1, read on the forward strand.
GTGTAATACCAACTGAGCTAACCTACAGTGTACTGTGTAACACACACTGAGTCAACCAATAGTATACTGTATAATATAAACTGAGCCAACCTACAGTGTACGGTGTAACATAAACTGACTTACCTACAGTGTGCTGTGTAACACAAACTGAGTAAACCTATAGTGTACTGCGTAACATAAACGGAGCCAACCTACAGTTTACTGTGTAATACAAACTGAGTCAACCTATAGTGTACTGTGTAACATAAACTGAGCTAACCTACAGTGTACTGTGTACTGTGTAACAGAAACTGAGTCAACGTATAGTGTACTGTGTAACATAAACTGAGCTAAACTACAGTGTACTGTGTAATACAAACTGAGCCAACCTACAGTGTACTGTGTAATACAAACTGAGTCAACCGATATTATACTGTGTAATACAAACTAAGTCAACCTTTAGAGTACTGTATAATACAAACTGAGCCAACCTACAGTTTACTGTGTTACATAAACAGAGCTAACCTACAGTGTACTGTGAATACAAACTGAGCCAAACTACAGTGAACTGTGTACTGTGTAACATAAACTGAGCCAACCTACAGTGTACTGTGTAATGCAAACTGAGGCAACCTGCAGTGTACAATGTAATACAAACTGAGCCAACCTACAGTGCACTGTGTAACATAGACTGAGTCAACCTAGAGTGTACTGTGAAATACAAACTGAGCCAACCTACAGTGTACTGTGTAACATCAACTGAGCTAACCTACAGTCTACTGTGTAATACAAACTGAGCAAAGCTACAGTCTACAGTGTAACATAATCTGAGCTAACCTACAGTCTACTGTGTAATACAAACTGAGCCAACCTGCAGTGAACTGTGTAATACAATCTGAGCCAACCTACTCTGTACTGTGTAACATAAACTGAGCCAACCTATAGTGTACTGTGTAATACAAACTGAGCCAACCTATAGTGTGCTGTGTAATACAAATTGAGTCGACCTATAGTATACTGTGTAATACACACTGAGCAACTTATAGTGTACTGCGTAACATAAAACTGAGCCAACCTATAGTTTACTGTGTTAATACAAACTGAGCCAGCCTACAGTGTACTGTGTACTGTGTAACATCAACTGAGCCAACCTACAATGAACTGTGTAATACAAACTGAGCCAACCTATAGTGAACTGTGTAAAACAAACTGAGTCAACTTACAGTGAACTGTGTAATACAAACTGAGCTAACCTACAGTGTACTGTGTAACATAAACTGAGCCAACCTACAGTGTACAGTGTAATACAAACTGAGCCAACATACAGTGTACAGTGTAATAAAAACTGAGCCAACATACAGTGTACTATTTAACATAAACTGAGCTAACCTACAGTGTACTGTGTAATACAAACTGAGCCAAACTACAATGTACTGTGTACTTTGTAACATAAACTGAGCCAACCTACAGTGTATTGTGCAATACAAACTGATCCAACATACAGTGCACAGTGTAATACAGACTGAGACAACCTGCAGTTTATAGTGTAATACAAACTGAGCCAACCTGCAGTGGTACAGTGTCATACAAACTGAACTAACCTACAGTGTACTGTGTAATACAAACTGAGCCAACCTACAGTGTACTCTGTAATACAAACTGTGCTAACCTGTAGTGTACAGTGTAACATACACTGAGCCTACCTACAGTGTACTGTGTAATACAAACTGAGCCAACCTACGGTGTACTGCGTAACACAAACTGTGTCAACTAATAGTGTACTGTGTAATATAAACTGAGCCATGCTACAGTGTACGGTGTAACATAAACTGACTTACCTACAGTGTACTGTGTAACATAAACTGAGTCAACCTATAGTTTACTGTGTAATACAAACTGAGCTAACATAGTGTACTGTGTAATTACAAACTGAGCCAACCTACAATGTACTGTGTAATACCAACTGAGCTAACCTACAGCGTACTGTTTAATACAAACTGAGCCAACCAATAGTATACTGTATAATATAAACTGAGCCAACCTACAGTGTACGGTGTAACATAAACTGACTTACCTACAGTGTGCTGTGTAACACAAACTGAGTCAACCTATAGTGTACTGTGTAATGCAAACTGAGACAACCTACTGTGTACTGTGTAACACAAACTGAGTCAACCTATAGTATATTGTGTAACATAAACTGAGCTAACCTACAGTGTACTGTTTAATACAAACTTAGCTACCCTACTTTGTAGGTGTAACGTAAACTGAGCTAACCTACAGTGTACTGTGTAACACAAACTGAGTCAACCTATAGTGTACTGTGTAACATAAACTGAGCTATCCTACAGTAAACTGTGTAAACACAAATTGAGACAACCTACAGTGTACTGTGTAAAACAAACTGAGCCAAACTACTGTGTACTGTGTAACATAATCTGAGCCAACCTAGTGCACTGCGTAATATAAACTGAACCAAGCTACAGTGTTCTGTGTAATACAAACTGAACCAACCTACAGTGTACTGTGTAATACAAACTGAGCTAACATAGTGTACTGTGTAATACAAACTGAGCTAAGCTACAGTGTACTGTGTAACATAAACTGAGTCAACCTATGAGTGTACTGTGTAATACAAACTGAGACAACCTACAGTGTACAGTGCAACATAAACTGAGGTAACCTACAGTGTACTGTGTAATACAAACTGAGCCAACCTACAGTGAACTGTGTAATACAAACTGAGCCAACCTACCGTGTACGGTGTAACATAAACTGAGCTAACCTACAGTATACTGTGTAACAAAAACTCAGTCAAATTAGAGTGTGCTGTGTAATACCAACTGAGCCAACCTACAGTGTACTGTGTAATACAAACTGAGCTAACCTGTAGTGTACGGTGTAACATAAACTGAACTAACCTACAGTGTACTGTGTAACACAAATTGAGTCAACATATAGTGTTCTGCGTAATACAAACTGAGCCATCCTACTGTGTACTGTTCAACATAAACTGATCCAACCTACAGTGTACTGTGTAATACAAAATGAGTCAACATATAGTGTACTGTATAATACAAACTGAGCCAACCTACACTGTCCTGTGTAATACAAACTGAACTAACCTACAGTGTACTGTCTAATACAAACTGAGCTAACCTACAGTGTACTGTGTAACACAAACTCAGTCAACCTATACTATACTGTGTAAAATAAACTGAGCTAACCTACAGTGTACTGTTTAATACAAACTTAGCTGCCCTACTATGTATGGTGTAACATAAACTGAGCTAACCTACAGTGTACTGTGTAACACAAACTGAGCCAACCTATAGTGTACTGTGTAACATAAACTGAGCCAACCTACAGTGTACTGTGTAACATCAACAGAGCCAACGTACAGTGAACTGTGTAACACGAACTGAGGCAACCTACAGTGAACTGTGTAATACAATCTGAGTCAACCTGTAGTGTACCGTGTAACATAAACTGAGCTATCCTAGAGTGTACGGTGTACTGTGTAACACAAACTGAGCCAACCTACAGTTTACTGTGTAATACAAACTCAACCAACCTATAGTAAACTGTGTAACACAAACTGAGACAACCTACAGTGTACTGTGTAACACAAACTGAGCCAACCTACAGTGTACTGTGTAACATACTCTGAGCCAACCTAGTGCACTGTGTAATATAAACTGAACCAAGCTATGGTGTACTGTGTAATACAAACTGAGCCAACCTACAGTGTACTGTGTAATACAAACTGAGCTAACATAGTGTACTGTGCAATACAAACTGAGCTAAGCTACAGTGTACTGTGTAACATAAACTGAGCCAACCTACAGTGTACTGTGCAATACAAACTGATCCAACATACAGTGCACAGTGTAATACAGACTGAGACAACCTGCAGTTTATAGTGTAATACAAACTGAGCCAACCTACCGTGTACGGTGTAATATAATCTGAGCTAACCTACAGTGTACTGTGTAACACAAACTCAGTCAACCTATAGTGTGCTGTGTAATACAAACTGAGCCAACCTACAGTGTACTCTGTAATACAAACTGTGCTAACCTGTAGTGTACAGTGTAACATACACTGAGCCTACCTACAGTGTACTGTGTAATACAAACTGAGCCAACCTATGGTGTACTGCGTAACACAAACTGTGTCAACTAATAGTGTACTGTGTAATATAAACTGAGCCATGCTACAGTGTACGGTGTAACATAAACTGACTTACCTACAGTGTACTGTGTAACATAAACTGAGTCAACCTATAGTTTACTGTGTAATACAAACTGAGCTAACATAGTGTACTGTGTAATTACAAACTGAGCCAACCTACAATGTACTGTGTAATACCAACTGAGCTAACCTACAGCGTACTGTTTAATACAAACTGAGCCAACCTACGGTGAACTGTGTAACATAAACTGAGCTAACCTACAGTATACTGTGTAACACAAACTGAGTCAACCAATAGTATACTGTATAATATAAACTGAGCCAACCTACAGTGTACGGTGTAACATAAACTGACTTACCTACAGTGTGCTGTGTAACACAAACTGAGTCAACCTATAGTGTACTGTGTAATGCAAACTGAGACAACCTACTGTGTACTGTGTAACACAAACTGAGTCAACCTATAGTATATTGTGTAACATAAACTGAGCTATCCTACAGTGTACTGTGTACTGTGTAACAAAAACTGAGCCAACCTACAGTGTACTGTGTAATACAAACTGAGCCAACCTACAGTAAACTGTGTAACACAAATTGAGACAACCTACAGTGTACTGTGTAAAACAAACTGAGCCAAACTACTGTGTACTGTGTAACATAATCTGAGCCAACCTAGTGCACTGCGTAATATAAACTGAACCAAGCTACAGTGTTCTGTGTAATACAAACTGAACCAACCTACAGTGTACTGTGTAATACAAACTGAGCTAACATAGTGTACTGTGTAATACAAACTGAGCTAAGCTACAGTGTACTGTGTAAAATAAACTGAGTCAACCTATGAGTGTACTGTGTAATACAAACTGAGACAACCTACAGTGTACAGTGCAACATAAACTGAGGTAACCTGCAGTGTACTGTGTAATACAAACTGAGCCAACCTACAGTGAACTGTGTAATACAAACTGAGCCAACCTACCGTGTACGGTGTAACATAAACTGAGCTAACCTACAGTATACTGTGTAACACAAACTCAGTCAAATTAGAGTGTGCTGTGTAATACCAACTGAGCCAACCTACAGTGCACTCTGTAATACAAACTGAGCTAACCTGTAGTGTACGGTGTAACATAAACTGAACTAACCTACAGTGTACTGTGTAACACAAATTGAGTCAACATATAGTGTTCTGCGTAATACAAACTGAGCCATTCTACTGTGTACTGTTCAACATAAACTGATCCAACCTACAGTGTACTGTGTAATACAAACTGAGTCAACATATAGTGTACCGTATAATACAAACTGAGCCAACCTACACTGTCCTGTGTAATACAAACTGAACTAACCTACAGTGTACTGTCTAATACAAACTGAGCTAACCTACAGTGTACTGTGTAACACAAACTCAGTCAACCTATACTATACTGTGTAAAATAAACTGAGCTAACCTACAGTGTACTGTTTAATACAAACTTAGCTGCCCTACTATGTATGGTGTAACATAAACTGAGCTAACCTACAGTGTACTGTGTAACACAAACTGAGCCAACCTATAGTGTACTGTGTAACATAAACTGAGCCAACCTACAGTGTACTGTGTAACATCAACGGAGCCAACGTACAGTGAACTGTGCAACACGAACTGAGGCAACCGACAGTGAACTGTGTAATACACTCTGAGTCAACATATAGTGTACCGTGTAACATAAACTGAGCTATCCTAGAGTGTACTGTGTACTGTGTAACACAAACTGAGCCAACCTACAGTTTATTGAATAATACAAACTGAGCCAACCTACAGTGTACTGTGTAACATAAACTGAGCCAACCTACAGTGTAATGTGTAATACAAACTGAGCCAACCTACAGTATACTGTGTAATACAAACTGAGCCAACATACAGTGTACAGTGTAACATAATCTGAGCTAACCTACAATCTACTGTGTAATACAAACTGAGCCAAACTGCAGTGAACTGTGTAATACAAACTGAGCCAACCTACACTGCACTGTGTAACATAAACTGAGCCAACCTATAGTGTACTGTGTAATACAAACTTAGTCAACCTATAGTGTAGAGTGTCATACAAACTGAACTAACCTACAGTGTACGGTGTAATACAAACTGAGCCAACTTACAGTGTACTGTGTAATACAAACTGATCCAACATACAGTGCACGGTGTAATACAGACTGAGCCAACCTGCAGTTTATAGTGTAATTCAAACTGAGCCAACCTGCAGTGTACAGTGTCATACAAACTGAACTAACCTACAGTGTACTGTGTAATACAAACTGAGCCAACCTACCGTGTACGGTGTAACATAAACTGAGCTAACGTACAGTGTACTGTGTAATACAAACTGAGCCAACCTACAGTGTACTCTGCAATACAAACTGAGCTAACCTATAGTGAACTGTATAACATACACTGAGCCAACCTACAGTGTACTGTGTAAAACAAACTCAGCTAACATAGTGTACTGTGTAATTACAAACTGAGCCAACCTACAATGTACTGTGTAATACCAACTGAGCTAACCTACAGTGTACTGTGTAACACACACTGAGTCAACCAATAGTATACTGTATAATATAAACTGAGCCAACCTACAGTGTACGGTGTAACATAAACTGACTTACCTACAGTGTGCTGTGTAACACAAACTGAGTAAACCTATAGTGTACTGCGTAACATAAACGGAGCCAACCTACAGTTTACTGTGTAATACAAACTGAGTCAACCTATAGTGTACTGTGTAACATAAACTGAGCTAACCTACAGTGTACTGTGTACTGTGTAACAGAAACTGAGTCAACGTATAGTGTACTGTGTAACATAAACTGAGCTAAACTACAGTGTACTGTGTAATACAAACTGAGCCAACCTACAGTGTACTGTGTAATACAAACTGAGTCAACCGATATTATACTGTGTAATACAAACTAAGTCAACCTTTAGAGTACTGTATAATACAAACTGAGCCAACCTACAGTTTACTGTGTTACATAAACAGAGCTAACCTACAGTGTACTGTGAAATACAAACTGAGCCAAACTACAGTGAACTGTGTACTGTGTAACATAAACTGAGCCAACCTACAGTGTACTGTGTAATGCAAACTGAGGCAACCTGCAGTGTACAATGTAATACAAACTGAGCCAACCTACAGTGCACTGTGTAACATAGACTGAGTCAACCTAGAGTGTACTGTGAAATACAAACTGAGCCAACCTACAGTGTACTGTGTAACATCAACTGAGCTAACCTACAGTCTACTGTGTAATACAAACTGAGCAAAGCTACAGTCTACAGTGTAACATAATCTGAGCTAACGTACAGTCTACTGTGTAATACAAACTGAGCCAACCTATAGTGTGCTGTGTAATACAAATTGAGTCGACCTATAGTATACTGTGTAATACACACTGAGCCAACTTACAGTGTACTGCGTAACATAAACTGAGCCAACCTATAGTTTACTGTGTAATACAAACTGAGCCAGCCTACAGTGTACTGTGTACTGTGTAACATCAACTGAGCCAACCTACAATGAACTGTGTAATACAAACTGAGCCAACCTATAGTGAACTGTGTAATACAAACTGAGTCAACTTACAGTGAACTGTGTAATACAAACTGAGCTAACCTACAGTGTACTGTGTAACATAAACTGAGCCAACCTACAGTGTACAGTGTAATACAAACTGAGCCAACATACAGTGTACAGTGTAATAAAAACTGAGCCAACATACAGTGTACTATTTAACATAAACTGAGCTAACCTACAGTGTACTGTGTAATACAAACTGAGCCAAACTACAATGTACTGTGTACTTTGTAACATAAACTGAGCCAACCTACAGTGTATTGTGCAATACAAACTGATCCAACATACAGTGCACAGTGTAATACAGACTGAGACAACCTGCAGTTTATAGTGTAATACAAACTGAGCCAACCTGCAGTGTACAGTGTCATACAAACTGAACTAACCTACAGTGTACTGTGTAATACAAACTGAGCCAACCTACAGTGTACTCTGTAATACAAACTGTGCTAACCTGTAGTGTACAGTGTAACATACAGTGAGCCTACCTACAGTGTACTGTGTAATACAAACTGAGCCAACCTACGGTGTACTGCGTAACACAAACTGTGTCAACTAATAGTGTACTGTGTAATATAAACTGAGCCATGCTACAGTGTACGGTGTAACATAAACTGACTTACCTACAGTGTACTGTGTAACATAAACTGAGTCAACCTATAGTTTACTGTGTAATACAAACTGAGCTAACATAGTGTACTGTGTAATTACAAACTGAGCCAACCTACAATGTACTGTGTAATACCAACTGAGCTAACCTACAGCGTACTGTTTAATACAAACTGAGCCAACCAATAGTATACTGTATAATATAAACTGAGCCAACCTACAGTGTACGGTGTAACATAAACTGACTTACCTACAGTGTGCTGTGTAACACAAACTGAGTCAACCTATAGTGTACTGTGTAATGCAAACTGAGACAACCTACTGTGTACTGTGTAACACAAACTGAGTCAACCTATAGTATATTGTGTAACATAAACTGAGCTAACCTACAGTGTACTGTTTAATACAAACTTAGCTACCCTACTTTGTATGGTGTAACGTAAACTGAGCTAACCTACAGTGTACTGTGTAACACAAACTGAGTCAACCTATAGTGTACTGTGTAACATAAACTGAGCTATCCTACAGTAAACTGTGTAACACAAATTGAGACAACCTACAGTGTACTGCGTAAAACAAACTGAGCCAAACTACTGTGTACTGTGTAACATAAACTGAGTCAACCTATAGTTTACTGTGTAATACAAACTGAGCTAACATAGTGTACTGTGTAATTACAAACTGAGCCAACCTACAATGTACTGTGTAATACCAACTGAGCTAACCTACAGCGTACTGTTTAATACAAACTGAGCCAACCTACGGTGAACTGTGTAACATAAACTGAGCTAACCTACAGTATACTGTGTAACACAAACTGAGTCAACCAATAGTATACTGTATAATATAAACTGAGCCAACCTACAGTGTACGGTGTAACATAAACTGACTTACCTACAGTGTGCTGTGTAACACAAACTGAGTCAACCTATAGTGTACTGTGTAATGCAAACTGAGACAACCTACTGTGTACTGTGTAACACAAACTGAGTCAACCTATAGTATATTGTGTAACATAAACTGAGCTAACCTACAGTGTACTGTTTAATACAAACTTAGCTACCCTACTTTGTATGGTGTAACGTAAACTGAGCTAACCTACAGTGTACTGTGTAACACAAACTGAGTCAACCTATAGTGTACTGTGTAACATAAACTGAGCTATCCTACAGTGTACTGTGTACTGTGTAACAAAAACTGAGCCAACCTACAGTGTACTGTGTAATACAAACTGAGCCAACCTACAGTAAACTGTGTAACACAAATTGAGACAACCTACAGTGTACTGTGTAAAACAAACTGAGCCAAACTACTGTGTACTGTGTAACATAATCTGAGCCAACCTAGTGCACTGCGTAATATAAACTGAACCAAGCTACAGTGTTCTGTGTAATACAAACTGAACCAACCTACAGTGTACTGTGTAATACAAACTGAGCTAACATAGTGTACTGTGTAATACAAACTGAGCTAAGCTACAGTGTACTGTGTAAAATAAACTGAGTCAACCTATGAGTGTACTGTGTAATACAAACTGAGACAACCTACAGTGTACAGTGCAACATAAACTGAGGTAACCTACAGTGTACTGTGTAATACAAACTGAGCCAACCTACAGTGAACTGTGTAATACAAACTGAGCCAACCTACCGTGTACGGTGTAACATAAACTGAGCTAACCTACAGTATACTGTGTAACACAAACTCAGTCAAATTAGAGTGTGCTGTGTAATACCAACTGAGCCAACCTACAGTGTACTGTGTAATACAAACTGAGCTAACCTGTAGTGTACGGTGTAACATAAACTGAACTAACCTACAGTGTACTGTGTAACACAAATTGAGTCAACATATAGTGTTCTGCGTAATACAAACTGAGCCATCCTACTGTGTACTGTTCAACATAAACTGATCCAACCTACAGTGTACTGTGTAATACAAACTGAGTCAACATATAGTGTACCGTATAATACAAACTGAGCCAACCTACACTGTCCTGTGTAATACAAACTGAACTAACCTACAGTGTACTGTCTAATACAAACTGAGCTAACCTACAGTGTACTGTGTAACACAAACTCAGTCAACCTATACTATACTGTGTAAAATAAACTGAGCTAACCTACAGTGTACTGTTTAATACAAACTTAGCTGCCCTACTATGTATGGTGTAACATAAACTGAGCTAACCTACAGTGTACTGTGTAACACAAACTGAGCCAACCTATAGTGTACTGTGTAACATAAACTGAGCCAACCTACAGTGTACTGTGTAACATCAACAGAGCCAACGTACAGTGAACTGTGTAACACGAACTGAGACAACCTACAGTGAACTGTGTAATACAATCTGAGTCAACCTGTAGTGTACCGTGTAACATAAACTGAGCTATCCTAGAGTGTACGGTGTACTGTGTAACACAAACTGAGCCAACCTACAGTTTACTGTGTAATACAAACTCAACCAACCTACAGTAAACTGTGTAACACAAACTGAGACAACCTACAGTGTACTGTGCAACACAAACTGAGCCAACCTACAGTGTACTGTGTAACATACTCTGAGCCAACCTAGTGCACTGTGTAATATAAACTGAACCAAGCTATGGTGTACTGTGTAATACAAACTGAGCCAACCTACAGTGTACTGTGTAATACAAACTGAGCTAACATAGTGTACTGTGCAATACAAACTGAGCTAAGCTACAGTGTACTGTGTAACATAAACTGAGCCAACCTACAGTGTACTGTGCAATACAAACTGATCCAACATACAGTGCACAGTGTAATACAGACTGAGACAACCTGCAGTTTATAGTGTAATACAAACTGAGCCAACCTACAGTGTACTGTGTAACATACACTGAGCTAACCTACAGTGTACTGTGTAATACAAACTGAGCCAACCTATAGTGTACTGTGTAATACAAACAGAGTCAACCTGTAGTGTACTGTGTAATACAAACTGAGCCAACCAATAGTGTAATGCGTAACATAAACTGAACCAACCTATAGTTTACTGTGTAATACAAACTCAGTCTGCCTACAGTGTACTGTGTACTGTGTAACATAAACTGAGAACATCTACAATGAACTGTGTAATACAAACTGAGCAAACTTACAGTCTACAGTGTAATACAAACTGATCCAACCTGCAGTGTACAATGTAATACAAACTGAGCCAACCTACAGTGAACTGTGTAATACAAACTGAGTCAACTTACACTGAACTGTGTAATACAAACTGAGCCAACCTACAGTGTACAGTGTAACATAAACTGAGCTAAGCTACAGTATACTGTGTAACACAAACTCAGTCAACCAAGAGCGTGCTGTGTAATACCAACTGAGCCAACCTACATTGTACTGTGTAACATAAACTGAGATAACCTACAGTGTACAGTGTAATACAAACTGAGCCGACCAAGAGTGAACTGTGTAATATAAACTGAGCCAACCTACAGTGTACTGTGTTTACATAAACTGAGTCAACCTAACTTAAACTGAGCTAACCTCCAGTGTACTGTGTAATGCAAACTGAGCCAACCTAGAGTGAACTGTGTAATACAAAACTGAGCCAACCTACAGTGTACTGTGTTTACATAAACTCAGCTAACCTACAGTGTACTGTGTAATACAATCTGAGCCAACCTATAGTGTACTGCGTAACATAAACTGAGCCAACCTATAGTGTACTGTGTAATACAAACTGAGTCAACCTATAGTGTACTGTGTAACATAAACGGAGCCAACCTACAGTGTACTGTGTAATACAAACTGAGCCAACCTACAGTGTACTGTGTAATACAAACTGAGCCGACCTACAGTGTACTGTGCAATACAAACTGAGCCAACCTAGAGTGAACTGTGTAATACAAACTGAGCCAACCTACAGTGTACTGTGTTTACATAAACTGAGTCAACCTAACTTAAACTGAGCTAACCTACAGTTTACTGTGTAATGCAAACTGAGCCAACCTAGAGTGAACTGTGTAATACAAACTGAGCCAACCTACAGTGCACTGTGTTTACATAAACTCAGCTAACCTACAGTGAACTGTGTAATACAAACTGAGCCAACCTATAGTGTACTGCGTAACATAAACTGAGCCAACCTATAGTGTACTGTATAATACAAACTGAGTCAACCTATAGTATACTGTGTAATACAAACTGAGCCAACACACAGTGTACTGCGTTTCATAAACTGAGCTAACCTACTGTGTACTGTGTAATACAAACTGAGCCAACCTACAGTGAACTGTGTAATACAAACTGAGTCAACTTACAGTGAACTGTGTAATACAAACTGAGCCAACCTACAGTGTACTGTGTAACATAAACTGAGCCAACCTACAGTGTACAGTGTAATACAAACTGAGCCAACCTATAGTGTACTGTGTAACATAAACTGAGCCAACCTACAGTGTACAGTGTAATACAAACTGAGCCAACCTACAGTGTACTTTGTAACATAAACTGAGACAACCTACAGTGTACTGTGTAATACAAACTGATCCATCATACAGTACACAGTGTAATACAGACTGAGCCAACCTGCAGTTTATAGTGTAATACAAACTGAGCCAACGTGCAGTGTACAGTGTCATACAAACTGAACTAACCTACAGTGTACTGTGTAATACAAACTGAGCCAACCTACCGTGTACGGTGTAATATAATCTGAGCTAACCTACAGTGTACTGTATAACACAAACTCAGTCAACCTATAGTGTGCTGTGTAATACAAACTGAGCCAACCTACCGTTTACGGTGTTACATAAACTGAGCTAACCTACAGTCTACTGTGTAACACAATCTCAGTCAACCTATAGTGTGCTGTGTAATACCAACTGAGCTAACCTGCAGTTTACTGTGTAATACCAACTGAGCCAACCTACAGTGTACTGTGTAATACAAACTGAGCCCACATACAGTGTACTGTGTAATACAAACTGAGCTAACCTATAGTGTACTGTGTAACATACACTGAGCCAACCTACAGTGTACTGTGTAATTCAAACTGAGCTAACATAGTGTACTGTGTAATTACAAATTGAGCCAACCTACAATGTACTGTGTAATACCAACTGAGCTAACCTACAGTGTACTGTGTAATACAAACTGGGCCAACCTACGGTGTATGGTGTAACATAAACTGAGCCAACCTACAGTGTACTGTGTAATACAAACTGAGCCAACCTACAGTGTACTGTGTAATACAATCTGAGACAACCTACAGTGTACTGTGTAACACAAACTGAGCCAACCTACAGTGTACTGTGTATTACAAACTGAGCCAACCTACAGTGTACTGTGTAATACAAACTGAGCTAACATAGTGTACTGTGGAATACATACTGAGCCAAGCTACAGTGTACTGTGTAATACCAACTGAGCTAACCTACAGTGTACTGTGTAATACAAACTGGGCCAACCTACGGTGTACGGTGTAACATAAACTGAGCTAACCTACAGTGTATTGTGTAACACAAACTGAGTCAACCAATAGTGTACTGTGTAATGCAAACTGAGCCAACCTACGGTGTACTGTTTAACATAAACTGAGCCAACCTACAGTGTACTGTGTAATGCAAACTGAGCCAACCTAGAGTGAACTGTGTAATACAAACTGAGCCAACCTACAGTGTACTGTGTTTACATAAACTCAGCTAACCTACAGTGAACTGTGTAATACAAACTGAGCCAACCTATAGTGTACTGCGTAACATAAACTGAGCCAACCTATAGTGTACTGTGTAATACAAACTGAGTCAACCTATAGTATACTGTGTAATACAAACTGAGCCAACACACAGTGTACTGCGTTTCATAAACTGAGCTAACCTACTGTGTACTGTGTAATACAAACTGAGCCAACCTACAGTGTACTGTGTTTACATAAACTCAGCTAACCTACAGTGAACTGTGTAATACAAACTGAGCCAACCTATAGTGTACTGCGTAACATAAACTGAGCCAACCTACAGTGTACAGTGTAAAACAAACTGAGCCAACCTACAGTGTACTGTGTAACATAAACTGAGCTAAGCTACAGTATACTGTGTAACACAAACTCAGTCAACCAAGAGCGTGCTGTGTAATACCAACTGAGCCAACCTACATTGTACTGTGTAACATAAACTGAGATAACCTACAGTATACAGTGTAATACAAACTGAGCCGACCAAGAGTGAACTGTGTAATATAAACTGAGCCAACCTACAGTGTACTGTGTTTACATAAACTGAGTCAACCTAACTTAAACTGAGCTAACCTCCAGTGTACTGTGTAATGCAAACTGAGCCAACCTAGAGTGAACTGTGTAATACAAAACTGAGCCAACCTACAGTGTACTGTGTTTACATAAACTCAGCTAACCTACAGTGTACTGTGTAATACAATCTGAGCCAACCTATAGTGTACTGCGTAACATAAACTGAGCCAACCTATAGTGTACTGTGTAATACAAACTGAGTCAACCTATAGTGTACTGTGTAACATAAACGGAGCCAACCTACAGTGTACTGTGTAATACAAACTGAGCCAACCTACAGTGTACTGTGTAATACAAACTGAGCCGACCTACAGTGTACTGTGCAATACAAACTGAGCCAACCTAGAGTGAACTGTGTAATACAAACTGAGCCAACCTACAGTGTACTGTGTTTACATAAACTGAGTCAACCTAACTTAAACTGAGCTAACCTACAGTTTACTGTGTAATGCAAACTGAGCCAACCTAGAGTGAACTGTGTAATACAAACTGAGCCAACCTACAGTGTACTGTGTTTACATAAACTCAGCTAACCTACAGTGAACTGTGTAATACAAACTGAGCCAACCTATAGTGTACTGCGTAACATAAACTGAGCCAACCTATAGTGTACTGTATAATACAAACTGAGTCAACCTATAGTATACTGTGTAATACAAACTGAGCCAACACACAGTGTACTGCGTTTCATAAACTGAGCTAACCTACTGTGTACTGTGTAATACAAACTGAGCCAACCTACAGTGAACTGTGTAATACAAACTGAGTCAACTTACAGTGAACTGTGTAATACAAACTGAGCCAACCTACAGTGTACTGTGTAACATAAACTGAGCCAACCTACAGTGTACAGTGTAATACAAACTGAGCCAACCTATAGTGTACTGTGTAACATAAACTGAGCCAACCTACAGTGTACAGTGTAATACAAACTGAGCCAACCTACAGTGTACTTTGTAACATAAACTGAGACAACCTACAGTGTACTGTGTAATACAAACTGATCCATCATACAGTACACAGTGTAATACAGACTGAGCCAACCTGCAGTTTATAGTGTAATACAAACTGAGCCAACGTGCAGTCTACAGTGTCATACAAACTGAACTAACCTACAGTGTACTGTGTAATACAAACTGAGCCAACCTACCGTGTACGGTGTAATATAATCTGAGCTAACCTACAGTGTACTGTATAACACAAACTCAGTCAACCTATAGTGTGCTGTGTAATACAAACTGAGCCAACCTACCGTTTACGGTGTTACATAAACTGAGCTAACCTACAGTCTACTGTGTAACACAATCTCAGTCAACCTATAGTGTGCTGTGTAATACCAACTGAGCTAACCTGCAGTTTACTGTGTAATACCAACTGAGCCAACCTACAGTGTACTGTGTAATACAAACTGAGCCCACATACAGTGTACTGTGTAATACAAACTGAGCTAACCTATAGTGTACTGTGTAACATACACTGAGCCAACCTACAGTGTACTGTGTAATTCAAACTGAGCTAACATAGTGTACTGTGTAATTACAAATTGAGCCAACCTACAATGTACTGTGTAATACCAACTGAGCTAACCTACAGTGTACTGTGTAATACAAACTGGGCCAACCTACGGTGTATGGTGTAACATAAACTGAGCTAACCTACAGTGTATTGTGTAACACAAACTGAGTCAACCAATAGTGTACTGTGTAATGCAAACTGAGCCAACCTACGGTGTACTGTTTAACATAAACTGAGCCAACCTACAGTGTACTGTGTAATACAAACTGAACTAACCTACAGTGTACTGTGTAATACAAACTGAGCCGACTTACAGTGTACTGTGTAATACAAACTGAGCTAACCTACAGTGTACTGTGTAACACAAACTGAGTCAACCTATACTATACTGTGTAATATAAACTGAGCTAACCTACAGTGTACTGTTTAATAGAAACTGAGCTAACCTATTGTGTATGGTGTTACATAAACTGAGCTAACCTACAGTGTACTGTGTAACACAAACTGAGTCAACCTATAGTGTACTGTGCAATACAAACTTAGTCAACCTACAGTGTACTGTGTAACATAAACTGAGCTTAGCTGCAGTGTACTGTGTACTGTGTAACACAAACTGAGTCAACCTATAGTGTACTGTGTAACATAAACGGAGCCAACCTACAGTGTACTGTGTAATACAAACTGAGCCAACCTACAGTGTACTGTGTAATACAATCTGAGACAACCTACAGTGTACTGTGTAACACAAACTGAGCCAACCTACAGTGTACTGTGTATTACAAACTGAGCCAACCTACAGTGTACTGTGTAATACAAACTGAGCTAACATAGTGTACTGTGGAATACATACTGAGCCAAGCTACAGTGTACTGTGTAATACCAACTGAGCTAACCTACAGTGTACTGTGTAATACAAACTGGGCCAACCTACGGTGTACGGTGTAACTTAAACTGAGCTAACCTACAGTGTATTGTGTAACACAAACTGAGTCAACCAATAGTGTACTGTGTAATGCAAACTGAGCCAACCTACGGTGTACTGTTTAACATAAACTGAGCCAACCTACAGTGTACTGTGTAATGCAAACTGAGCCAACCTAGAGTGAACTGTGTAATACAAACTGAGCCAACCTACAGTGTACTGTGTTTACATAAACTCAGCTAACCTACAGTGAACTGTGTAATACAAACTGAGCCAACCTATAGTGTACTGCGTAACATAAACTGAGCCAACCTATAGTGTACTGTGTAATACAAACTGAGTCAGCCTATAGTATACTGTGTAATACAAACTGAGCCAACACACAGTGTACTGCGTTTCATAAACTGAGCTAACCTACTGTGTACTGTGTAATACAAACTGAGCCAACCTACAGTGTACTGTGTTTACATAAACTCAGCTAACCTACAGTGAACTGTGTAATACAAACTGAGCCAACCTATAGTGTACTGCGTAACATAAACTGAGCCAACCTATAGTGTACTGTGTAATACAAACTGAGTCAACCTATAGTATACTGTGTAATACAAACTGAGCCAACACACAGTGTACTGCGTTTCATAAACTGAGCTAACCTACTGTGTACTGTGTAATACAAACTGAGCCAACCTACAGTGTACTGTGTACTGTGTAACATAAACTGAGCCAACCTTCAATGAACTGTGTAATATAAACTGAATCAACCTACGGTGTACTGTGTAATACAAACTGAGCCAACCTGCAGTGTACAATGTAATACAAACTGAGCCAACCTACAGTGAACTGTGTAATACAAACTGAGCCAACCTACAGTGAACTGTGTAATACAAACTGAGTCAACTTACAGTGAACTGTGTAATACAAACTGAGCCAACCTACAGTGTACTGTGTAACATAAACTGAGCCAACCTACAGTGTACAGTGTAATACAAACTGAGCCAACCTATAGTGTACTGTGTAACATAAACTGAGCCAACCTACAGTGTACAGTGTAATACAAACTGAGCCAACCTATAGTGTACTTTGTAACATAAACTGAGCCAACCTACAGTGTACTGTGTAATACAAACTGATCCATCATACAGTGCACAGTGTAATACAGACTGAGCCAACCTGCAGTTTATAGTGTAATACAAACTGAGCCAACCTGCAGTGTACAGTGTTACATAAACTGAGCTAACCTACAGTCTACTGTGTAACACAATCTCAGTCAACCTATAGTGTGCTGTGTAATACCAACTGAGCTAACCTGCAGTTTACTGTGTAATACCAACTGAGCCAACCTACAGTGTACTGTGTAATACAAACTGAGCCCACATACAGTGTACTGTGTAATTACAAATTGAGCCAACCTACAATGTACTGTGTAATACCAACTGAGCTAACCTACAGTGTACTGTGTAATACAAACTGGGCCAACCTACGGTGTACGGTGTAACATAAACTGAGCTAACCTACAGTGTATTGTGTAACACAAACTGAGTCAACCAATAGTGTACTGTGTAATGCAAACTGAGCCAACCTACGGTGTACTGTTTAACATAAACTGAGCCAACCTACAGTGTACTGTGTAATACAAACTGAACTAACCTACAGTGTACTGTGTAATAGAAACTGAGCCGACTTACAGTGTACTGTGTAATGCAAACTGAGCCAACCTAGAGTGAACTGTGTAATACAAACTGAGCCAACCTACAGTGTACTGTGTTTACATAAACTCAGCTAACCTACAGTGAACTGTGTAATACAAACTGAGCCAACCTATAGTGTACTGCGTAACATAAACTGAGCCAACCTATAGTGTACTGTGTAATACAAACTGAGTCAACCTATGGTATACTGTGTAATACAAACTGAGCCAACACACAGTGTACTGCGTTTCATAAACTGAGCTAACCTACTGTGTACTGTGTAATACAAACTGAGCCAACCTACAGTGTACTGTGTACTGTGTAACATAAACTGAGCCAACCTTCAATGAACTGTGTAATATAAACTGAGCCAACCTACGGTGTACTGTGTAATACAAACTGAGCCAACCTGCAGTGTACAATGTAATACAAACTGAGCCAACCTACAGTGAACTGTGTAATACAAACTGAGCCAACCTACAGTGAACTGTGTAATACAAACTGAGTCAACTTACAGTGAACTGTGTAATACAAACTGAGCCAACCTACAGTGTACTGTGTAACATAAACTGAGCCAACCTACAGTGTACAGTGTAATACAAACTGAGCCAACCTATAGTGTACTGTGTAACATAAACTGAGCCAACCTACAGTGTACAGTGTAATACAAACTGAGCCAACCTATAGTGTACTTTGTAACATAAACTGAGCCAACCTACAGTGTACTGTGTAATACAAACTGATCCATCATACAGTGCACAGTGTAATACAGACTGAGCCAACCTGCAGTTTATAGTGTAATACAAACTGAGCCAACCTGCAGTGTACAGTGTCATACAAACTGAACTAACCTACAGTGTACTGTGTAATACAAACTGAGCCAACCTACCGTGTACGGTGGAATATAATCTGAGCTAACCTACAGTGTACTGTGTAACACAAACTCAGTCAACCTATAGTGTGCTGTGTAATACCAACTGAGCTAACCTGCAGTTTACTGTGTAATACCAACTGAGCCAACCTACAGTGTACTGTGTAATACAAACTGAGCCCACATACAGTGTACTGTGTAATACAAACTGAGCTAACCTATAGTGTACTGTGTAACATACACTGAGCCAACCTACAGTGTACTGTGTAATACAAACTGAGCTAACATAGTGTACTGTGTAATTACAAATTGAGCCAACCTACAATGTACTGTGTAATACCAACTGAGCTAACCTACAGTGTACTGTGTAATACAAACTGGGCCAACCTACGGTGTATGGTGTAACATAAACTGAGCTAACCTACAGTGTATTGTGTAACACAAACTGAGTCAACCAATAGTGTACTGTGTAATGCAAACTGAGCCAACCTACGGTGTACTGTTTAACATAAACTGAGCCAACCTACAGTGTACTGTGTAATACAAACTGAACTAACCTACAGTGTACTGTGTAATACAAACTGAGCCGAATTACAGTGTACTGTGTAATACAAACTGAGCTAACCTACAGTGTACTGTGTAACACAAACTGAGTCAACCTATACTATACTGTGTAATATAAACTGAGCTAACCTACAGTGTACTGTTTAATAGAAACTGAGCTAACCTATTGTGTATGGTGTTACATAAACTGAGCTAACCTACAGTGTACTGTGTAACACAAACTGAGTCAACCTATAGTGTACTGTGCAATACAAACTTAGTCAACCTACAGTGTACTGTGTAACATAAACTGAGCTTAGCTGCAGTGTACTGTGTACTGTGTAACACAAACTGAGTCAACCTATAGTGTACTGTGTAACATAAACGGAGCCAACCTACAGTGTACTGTGTAATACAAACTGAGCCAACCTACAGTGTACTGTGTAATACAATCTGAGACAACCTACAGTGTACTGTGTAACACAAACTGAGCCAACCTACAGTGTACTGTGTATTACAAACTGAGCCAACCTACAGTGTACTGTCTAATACAAACTGAGCTAACATAGTGTACTGTGGAATACATACTGAGCCAAGCTACAGTGTACTGTGTAATACCAACTGAGCTAACCTACAGTGTACTGTGTAATACAAACTGGGCCAACCTACGGTGTACGGTGTAACATAAACTGAGCTAACCTACAGTGTATTGTGTAACACAAACTGAGTCAACCAATAGTGTACTGTGTAATGCAAACTGAGCCAACCTATGGTGTACTGTTTAACATAAACTGAGCCAACCTACAGTGTACTGTGTAATACAAACTGAACTAACCTACAGTGTACTGTGTAATACAAACTGAGCCGACTTACAGTGTACTGTGTAATGCAAACTGAGCCAACCTAGAGTGAACTGTGTAATACAAACTGAGCCAACCTACAGTGTACTGTGTTTACATAAACTCAGCTAACCTACAGTGAACTGTGTAATACAAACTGAGCCAACCTATAGTGTACTGCGTAACATAAACTGAGCCAACCTATAGTGTACTGTGTAATACAAACTGAGTCAACCTATAGTATACTGTGTAATACAAACTGAGCCAACACACAGTGTACTGCGTTTCATAAACTGAGCTAACCTACTGTGTACTGTGTAATACAAACTGAGCCAACCTACAGTGTACTGTGTTTACATAAACTCAGCTAACCTACAGTGAAATGTGTAATACAAACTGAGCCAACCTATAGTGTACTGCGTAACATAAACTGAGCCAACCTATAGTGTACTGTGTAATACAAACTGAGTCAACCTATAGTATACTGTGTAATACAAACTGAGCCAACACACAGTGTACTGCGTTTCATAAACTGAGCTAACCTACTGTGTACTGTGTAATACAAGCTGAGCCAACCTACAGTGTACTGTGTACAGTGTAACATAAACTGAGCCAACCTTCAATGAACTGTGTAATATAAACTGAGCCAACCTACGGTGTACTGTGTAATACAAACTGAGCCAACCTGCAGTGTACAATGTAATACAAACTGAGCCAACCTACAGTGAACTGTGTAATACAAACTGAGCCAACCTACAGTGAACTGTGTAATACAAACTGAGCCAACCTACAGTGAACTGTGTAATACAAACTGAGTCAACTTACAGTGAACTGTGTAATACAAACTGAGCCAACCTATAGTGTACTGTGTAACATAAACTGAGCCAACCTACAGTGTACAGTGTAATACAAACTGAGCCAACCTATAGTGTACTTTGTAACATAAACTGAGCCAACCTACAGTGTACTGTGTAATACAAACTGATCCATCATACAGTGCACAGTGTAATACAGACTGAGCCAACCTGCAGTTTATAGTGTAATACAAACTGAGCCAACCTGCAGTGTACAGTGTTACATAAACTGAGCTAACCTACAGTCTACTGTGTAACACAATCTCAGTCAACCTATAGTGTGCTGTGTAATACCAACTGAGCTAACCTGCAGTTTACTGTGTAATACCAACTGAGCCAACCTACAGTGTACTGTGTAATACAAACTGAGCCCACATACAGTGTACTGTGTAATTACAAATTGAGCCAACCTACAATGTACTGTGTAATACCAACTGAGCTAACCTACAGTGTACTGTGTAATACAAACTGGGCCAACCTACGGTGTACGGTGTAACATAAACTGAGCTAACCTACAGTGTATTGTGTAACACAAACTGAGTCAACCAATAGTGTACTGTGTAATGCAAACTGAGCCAACCTACGGTGTACTGTTTAACATAAACTGAGCCAACCTACAGTGTACTGTGTAATACAAACTGAACTAACCTACAGTGTACTGTGTAATAGAAACTGAGCCGACTTACAGTGTACTGTGTAATGCAAACTGAGCCAACCTAGAGTGAACTGTGTAATACAAACTGAGCCAACCTACAGTGTACTGTGTTTACATAAACTCAGCTAACCTACAGTGAACTGTGTAATACAAACTGAGCCAACCTATAGTGTACTGCGTAACATAAACTGAGCCAACCTATAGTGTACTGTGTAATACAAACTGAGTCAACCTATAGTATACTGTGTAATACAAACTGAGCCAACACACAGTGTACTGCGTTTCATAAACTGAGCTAACCTACTGTGTACTGTGTAATACAAGCTGAGCCAACCTACAGTGTACTGTGTACAGTGTAACATAAACTGAGCCAACCTTCAATGAACTGTGTAATATAAACTGAGCCAACCTACGGTGTACTGTGTAATACAAACTGAGCCAACCTGCAGTGTACAATGTAATACAAACTGAGCCAACCTACAGTGAACTGTGTAATACAAACTGAGCCAACCTACAGTGAACTGTGTAATACAAACTGAGTCAACTTACAGTGAACTGTGTAATACAAACTGAGCCAACCTATAGTGTACTGTGTAACATAAACTGAGCCAACCTACAGTGTACAGTGTAATACAAACTGAGCCAACCTATAGTGTACTTTGTAACATAAACTGAGCCAACCTACAGTGTACTGTGTAATACAAACTGATCCATCATACAGTGCACAGTGTAATACAGACTGAGCCAACCTGCAGTTTATAGTGTAATACAAACTGAGCCAACCTGCAGTGTACAGTGTTACATAAACTGAGCTAACCTACAGTCTACTGTGTAACACAATCTCAGTCAACCTATAGTGTGCTGTGTAATACCAACTGAGCTAACCTGCAGTTTACTGTGTAATACCAACTGAGCCAACCTACAGTGTACTGTGTAATACAAACTGAGCCCACATACAGTGTACTGTGTAATTACAAATTGAGCCAACCTACAATGTACTGTGTAATACCAACTGAGCTAACCTACAGTGTACTGTGTAATACAAACTGGGCCAACCTACGGTGTACGGTGTAACATAAACTGAGCTAACCTACAGTGTATTGTGTAACACAAACTGAGTCAACCAATAGTGTACTGTGTAATGCAAACTGAGCCAACCTACGGTGTACTGTTTAACATAAACTGAGCCAACCTACAGTGTACTGTGTAATACAAACTGAACTAACCTACAGTGTACTGTGTAATAGAAACTGAGCCGACTTACAGTGTACTGTGTAATGCAAACTGAGCCAACCTAGAGTGAACTGTGTAATACAAACTGAGCCAACCTACAGTGTACTGTGTTTACATAAACTCAGCTAACCTACAGTGAACTGTGTAATACAAACTGAGCCAACCTATAGTGTACTGCGTAACATAAACTGAGCCAACCTATAGTGTACTGTGTAATACAAACTGAGTCAACCTATAGTATACTGTGTAATACAAACTGAGCCAACACACAGTGTACTGCGTTTCATAAACTGAGCTAACCTACTGTGTACTGTGTAATACAAACTGAGCCAACCTACAGTGTACTGTGTACTGTGTAACATAAACTGAGCCAACCTTCAAGGAACTGTGTAATATAAACTGAGCCAACCTACGGTGTACTGTGTAATACAAACTGAGCCAACCTGCAGTGTACAATGTAATACAAACTGAGCCAACCTACAGTGAACTGTGTAATACAAACTGAGCCAACCTACAGTGAACTGTGTAATACAAACTGAGTCAACTTACAGTGAACTGTGTAATACAAACTGAGCCAACCTACAGTGTACTGTGTAACATAAACTGAGCCAACCTACAGTGTACAGTGTAATACAAACTGAGCCAACCTATAGTGTACTGTGTAACATAAACTGAGCCAACCTACAGTGTACAGTGTAATACAAACTGAGCCAACCTATAGTGTACTTTGTAACATAAACTGAGCCAACCTACAGTGTACTGTGTAATACAAACTGATCCATCATACAGTGCACAGTGTAATACAGACTGAGCCAACCTGCAGTTTATAGTGTAATACAAACTGAGCCAACCTGCAGTGTACAGTGTCATACCAACTGAGCCAACCTACAGTGTACTGTGTAATACAAACTGAGCCAACCTACCGTGTACGGTGTAATATAATCTGAGCTAACCTACAGTGTACTGTGTAACACAAACTCAGTCAACCTATAGTGTGCTGTGTAATACAAACTGAGCCAACCTACCGTGTACGGTGTTACATAAACTGAGCTAACCTACAGTCTACTGTGTAACACAATCTCAGTCAACCTATAGTGTGCTGTGTAATACCAACTGAGCTAACCTGCAGTTTACTGTGTAATACCAACTGAGCCAACCTACAGTGTACTGTGTAATACAAACTGAGCCCACATACAGTGTACTGTGTAATACAAACTGAGCTAACCTATAGTGTACTGTGTAACATACACTGAGCCAACCTACAGTGTACTGTGTAATACAAACTGAGCTAACATAGTGTACTGTGTAATTACAAATTGAGCCAACCTACAATGTACTGTGTAATACCAACTGAGCTAACCTACAGTGTACTGTGTAATACAAACTGGGCCAACCTACGGTGTATGGTGTAACATAAACTGAGCTAACCTACAGTGTATTGTGTAACACAAACTGAGTCAACCAATAGTGTACTGTGTAATGCAAACTGAGCCAACCTACGGTGTACTGTTTAACATAAACTGAGCCAACCTACAGTGTACTGTGTAATACAAACTGAACTAACCTACAGTGTACTGTGTAATACAAACTGAGCCGACTTACAGTGTACTGTGTAATACAAACTGAGCTAACCTACAGTGTACTGTGTAACACAAACTGAGTCAACCTATACTATACTGTGTAATATAAACTGAGCTAACCTACAGTGTACTGTTTAATAGAAACTGAGCTAACCTATTGTGTATGGTGTTACATAAACTGAGCTAACCTACAGTGTACTGTGTAACACAAACTGAGTCAACCTATAGTGTACTGTGCAATACAAACTTAGTCAACCTACAGTGTACTGTGTAACATAAACTGAGCTTAGCTGCAGTGTACTGTGTACTGTGTAACACAAACTGAGTCAACCTATAGTGTACTGTGTAACATAAACGGAGCCAACCTACAGTGTACTGTGTAATACAAACTGAGCCAACCTACAGTGTACTGTGTAATACAATCTGAGACAACCTACAGTGTACTGTGTAACACAAACTGAGCCAACCTACAGTGTACTGTGTATTACAAACTGAGCCAACCTACAGTGTACTGTGTAACACAAACTGAGCCAACCTACAGTGTACTGTGTATTACAAACTGAGCCAACCTACAGTGTACTGTGTAATACAAACTGAGCTAACATAGTGTACTGTGTAATGCATACTGAGCCAAGCTACAGTGTACTGTGTAATACCAACTGAGCTTACCTACAGTGTACTGTGTAATACAAACTGAGCTAATATAGTGTACTGTGTAATACAAACTGAGCCAAGCTACAGTGTACTGTGTAATACAAACTGAGCACACCTACAGTGTACTGTGTAATACAAACTGAGCCAACCTACAGTGAACTGTGTAACACAAACTGAGCCAACCTACAGTGAACTGTGTAACACAAACTGAGACAACCTACAGTGTACTGTGTAACACAAACTGAGAGAAATTACAGTGTACTGTGTATCACAAACTGAGCCAACGTAGTGTACTGTGTAATACAAACTGAACCAAGCTACAGTGTAATGTGTAATACAAACAGAGCCAACCTACAGTGTACTGTGTAATACCAACTGAGCTGACCTACAGTGTACTGTGTAATACAATCTGAGCTAATATAGTGTACTGTGTAATACAAACTGAGCCAAGCTACAGTGTACTGTGTAATACAAACTGAGCCAACCTACAGTGTACTGTGTAATACAAACTTAGTTAACCTATACTGTACTGTGTAATACAAACTGAGTCAACATATAGTGTACTGTGCAATACAAACTGAGCCAAGCTACAGTGTACTGTGTAATACAAACTGAGCCAACCTACAGTGTACTGTATAACATAAACTGAGCAAACCTACAGAGTACTGTGTAATACAAACTGAGCCAAGCTACAGTGTACTGTGTACTGTGTAACATAAACTGAGCCAACCTACTGTATACTTTGTAGCATAGACTAAGCCAACCTAATTTACAGTGCAACATAGACTGAGATAATCTACAGTGTACTGTGTAATAGAAACTGAGCTAAATTGCAGTTTCTTGTATTGTGTAATACACAGTGCCTTTATAAAGTATTCCCCCCTCCTGAAAGTTTTCATGTTTTGTTGTTTTACAACATTGAATCACAGTGGATTTATTTTAGAACCTAGAAATGTACAGCACATTACAGGCCCTTTAGCCCACAATGTTGTGCCGACCATGTAACCTACTCTAGAAAATACCTAGAATTACCCTACGCATAGCCCTCTATTTTTTTAAAACTCCATGGACCTATCCAAGAGTCTCTTAAAGACCCTATTGTATCCACCTCCACCACCATAGCTGGCAGTACATTCCACGCACCCACTGGTCTGTGTGGAAAAACTTGCCCCTGATATCCCCCTTGTACCTACTTCCAAGGACCTTAAAACTATACCCCCTCATGTCAGTCATTTCAACCCTGGGAAAAAGCCTCTGACTATCAACACAATCAATGCCACTCATCAACTTATACACCTCTATCAGGCCACTACTCATCGTCCATCACTTCAAGGATGTGAAGGCCAAGGTCACACAACCTATTCTCATAAGGCATCCTCTCCAATCCAGGCAACATTCTTGTAAATCCCCTCTGCACTCTCTCTATAGTATCCACATCCTTCCTGTAGTGAGGTGACCAGAACTGAACATAGCACTCCAAACAACTTATATAGTTGTAACATTACTTCACAGTTCCGGAACTCAATTCCACAGTTGATGAATGCCACACAGCATAAGCCTTCTTAACAACACTGTCAACCTGCACAGCAGCTTTGAATGTTTTATAGACACGGACCCCAAGATCTCCCTGATCCTCCACACTACCAACCGCCTTACCATTAACTATATTCTGTCTTCAAATTTGACCTACCAAAATGAACTACTTCACACTTATCTGGGTTAAGATCCATCCGTCATTTCTCAGCCCAAAAGCATTAAAGCCAGAACCAACAGGTTCCGGGACAGCTTCTTTCACCAGGCCATCAGACTGATTAAGTCATGCTGCTACAATTACATTTCTATGTTATATTGACTGTCCTGTTGTACATACTATTTATTACAAATCGCTATAAATTGCACATTTAGACAGAGACGTAACCTAAAGATTTTTACTTCTCATGTATATGAAGGATATAAGTAATAAAGTTATTTCAGTTCTGTATCCTATCGATGTCCCGCTGTAACCTCTGACAACTCTCCAGATTATCCACAACACGGTCAACTTTTGTGTCATCAGCAAACTGACTAACCCACCCTTCTACTTCCTCATCCAGGTCATTTATAATAATCACAAAGAGGAGGGGTTCTGGAACAGATCCCTGTAGAACACCACTGGTCACCATCCTCCAAGCAGAATACAAACCATCTACAACCACACTCTGCTTTCTGTGGGCAAGCCAATTCTGGATCCACAAAGAAAGGTCTCCTTGGATCCCATACCTCCTTACTTTCTGAAAGAACCTTACATGGGGAACCTTATCAAATGACTTACCGAAATCCATTAACACTACATCCACTGCCCTACCTTCATCAATGTGCTTTGTTACAGGGCGCTGAAACAGGGACCCTAATCGCAGACCAAGTACTGTGCGTACTGTGACATTTACTGAGTAACAAATCCAGAAGGGCAACAAAGTCAGCATCAAAGTTCAGGCAGAGATCAAAAAATCCAGAGAAATCCAAAAATCAGAATCAGGAAACAGGCAGAGTCAAAAACCAGAACAATCAAGATAAACAGATGAATCAGGGTCAACAAACAGGCAGAGTCAATACTCAGAAGGACAGAGTTTAGATATGAGTGCTGGAAAGGCTCAGGAAAACTCACTGGCACAGTCTGGCAGAATGCAGGTGAAAACACAGGACTGAAATACACTGAGCAATGAACAGAGAGGCAGATGATAGCTGGAGCACAATGAGACAGAAATGGCAGCAAAACAGGTAATAATGAGAAACAGGTGAGAGGCGGAGTACTCAGTAATACAGGGGCCGGAATAGAGCAGAAGCAGGATCAGGAGCACATGGGGCATGAAAACAAACAAGAGCACACGGCAATACAAAACCACAGACTGACGGCTAGGGACAGAGTTCAACTGGAGGTACTGACACCACAAAGAATTCAATCAGGCTCGTAAGGCATGACCTGCCCTTGATAAAGCCATGCTGACCATCCTGAATCAGATTATGTCTCTCCAAATGTTCATAAATCCCCCTTCTCAGAATCTTCTCCAACAACTTGCCCACCACTGGAATAAGACTCACTGGTCTATAATTTCCTGGGTTATCTCTACTCCCTTTCTTGAACAAGGCAACAACATTTGCAACCCTCCAATCCTCCGGTACTTCTCCCATCCCTATTGATGATGCAAAGATCATCACCAGAGGCTTAGCAATCTCTTCCCTTGCTTCCCACAGTAGACTGGGGTATATCTCATCCGGTCCTAGTGACTTATCTAACTTAATGCTTTTCAAAAGTTCCAGCCCATCCTCTTTCTTAACGTCTGTATGCTCAAGTGCTTCAGTCCACTGTAAGCCATCCCCACAATTACCACGGTCTTTTTCCCTGGTGAATTCTGAAGCGAAGTATTCATTAAGTACCTCTGCTACCTCCTCTGACTTCATGCACTATCGCTCCTGATTGGTCCTATTCTCACACGGCTCATCCTCTTGCTCTTCACATACTTGTAGACTGCCTTTAGGTTTTCCTTAATCCTGCTCACCAAGACCTTCTCATGGCCCCTTCTGGCTCTATTAATTTCATTTTTAAGCTCCTTCCTGGCAACCTTGTAATTTTCTAGATCTCTATCAGTACCTAGTTTCCTGAACCTCTGATAAGCTTTCCTTTTCTTCTTAACTAGATTTCCCACATCCTTTGTACACCATGGTTCTTTAACCCTAACATCCTTTTCCTGCCTCAATGGAACATACCTATGCAGAACATTTGCAATAATTCTGCTGTGCATTTCTCTGAGAACATCCACTCTCAATTTATGCTCCCAAATTCCTGCCTAATAGCATCATATTTCCTTCTACCGCAATTAAACGTTTTCCCAAAACTCCCTGTATTCTGCTTAAAGGACCTCCTCCCTATGTCTACCTATGTCATTGGCACCAAAATGTACCATGACTTTTGACTGCTCACCTTCCCACTTCTGGATATTGTGGACGTGCTCAGAAACATCACGAACCCTGGCACCTGGGAGACAAACTACCAACCATGTTTTTTTCCCTGTGCCCACAGAATCGTCTATCTGTCCCCCTAACTATAGAGTTCTCTATTACTGGAGCCACTTTCTTCCATTCCCTACCCTTCCGAACCACAGGGCCAGACTCAGTGCCAGAGGCGTGGCCACTGTTGCTTCCCTCAAGTAGGTCTTCCCCCAATAGTAATCAAAATGGAGTACTTATTGCTAGGGGGACAGTCACAGGGGTGCTCTCCACTATCTGACACTCTCCCTTCCCTCTCCTGACAGTCACCCACTTATCTGTCTCCTGAGGGCCCAGTGTGACTACCTGCCTGTAGCTCCTATCAATCACCTCCTCACTTTCCCTAACAAGCCGAAGGTCATCAAGCTGCAGCCTGGAGTTCCCTAACTCGGTCTCTAAGGAGCTCCAGCTCGATGCAGCTGGCACAGATGTGGCCATCAGGAAGGCTGGAAGTCTCCTGGACATCCCACATCTGACACCCAGAGCAGAAAACTGGACTTGCAGTCATACCCACTATTCTAAAGTTAGAGTAAAAAAGATTTATGCAAGTAACTTACCTCCATACCTTGCCTAGGTCCGTCCTTGCTGAAGCCCCGATGAGCTAAAACCCTACTATTCTGACTCACACTACTCTGACGACTGCTCTGCTAGGCAGTGACTGCCCTTTATCCCAAAATCTTCTCAGTGGCCTTGAGCGATGACAAGCTACTGCGTCTGCGCACTTCTCCGAATCGATTTGGCTGTTCTTCCAATTTCCCAATTTGGCTTCTTTTGACAGTGATCAACAGAAAAAGAGTCTTTCATGTCAAATGAAAACAGATCTGTACAAAATGATCTAAATTAATTACAAATATAAACCAGACAATAGTTGATTGCATAAGTGTTCACCCCCTTCAAGTCAGTATTTCATAGTTGCACCTTTGGCAACAATTGCAGCCTTGAGTCTGTGTGGCTAGGTCTCTATCAGCTTTGCATATTTGGACACTGCAATTCTTCCCCATTTCGCAGAGTTGCTTGGAGTGTTTTTGTCTTCTTGGTGTAGTTTCTGCCAGGATACTGGCTCACCAACAGCTGGACCTTCCAGACATAAGTGTATTTTTACTACAATCAATTGAAACATCTTGACTGAACACAGGTCTCCAAAATCAGATCTCCATTTAACTAATTATATGACTTCTAAAACCAATTGGCTGCACCAGTGATGCTTTAGTGTGTCACATTAAAGAGGAGGGGTGAATACTTATGCAACCAATGATTTTGTGTTTTATATTTCTAATTAATTCAGTTCACCATCTAGAAATCATTTTTCAATTTGACATGAATGAGTTTTCTGTTGATCAGTGTCAAAAAAAAGCCAAAATAAATCCACTGTTGTAAAATGGTATAACATGAACATTTCTGGGGGTGGGGGGGGGTGGTGAACGCTTTTTATAGATAAGGTATACTGTGCTAACCTGTAATGTACAGTGTACTGTATAACATAAACTAAGCTAACCAACACTGACAGTGTACTATGTAATATAACCAGAGCTAAACTGTAATAGAAACATAGAAACATAGAAAATAGGTGCAGGAATAGGCCATTCGGCCCTTTGAGCCTGCACCGCCATTCAGTATGATCATGGCTGATCATCCAACTCAGAACCCTGTACCTGCCTTCTCTCCATACCCCCTGATCCCTTTAGCCACAAGAGCCATATCTAACTCCCTCTTAAATATAGCCAATGAACTGGCCTCAACTGTTTCCTGTGGCAGAGAATTCCACAGATTCACCACTCTCTGTGTGAAGAAATTTTTCCTAATCTCTGTCCTAAAAGGCTTCCCCTTTATCCTCAAACTGTGACACCTCGTTCTGGACTTCCCCAACATCGGGAACAATCATCCTGCATCCTGTCCAATCTCTTTAGGATTTTATACATTTCAATAAGATCCCCCCTCAATCTTCTAAATTCCAATGAGTATAAGCCTAGTCGATCCAGTCTTTCATCATATGAAAGTCCTGCCATCCCAGGAATCAATCTGGTGAACCTTCTTTGTACTCCCTCTATGGCAAGAATGTCTTTCCTCAGATTAGGGGACCAAAACTGCACACAATATTCCAGGTGTGGTCTCACCAAGGCCTTGTACAACTGCAGTAGTACCTCCCTGCTCCTGTACGCAAACCCTCTTGCTATGAATGCTAGCATACCATTCGCCTTTTTCACCGCCTGCTGTACCTGCATGCCCACTTTCAATGACTGGTGTATAATGACACCCAGGTCTCGTTGCACCTCCCCTTTTCCTAATCGGCAACCATTCAGATAATAATCTGTTTTCCTGTTTAATATACACTATATTGTGTAAAATAAACTGAGCTGATCCTAACCATAGGTAATTTCTAAGGTAAGAATATGTTTGGCACAGCTTTGTGGGCCGAAGGGCCTGTATTGTGCTGTAGGTTTTCTATGTTTCTTTGTTTAGAAAACTGTGTAATAGAAACATGGAAAACCTACAGCCCAGTACAGGCCCTTCAGCCCACAATGCTGTGCCGAACATATACTTGCTTTAGAAATTACCTAGATTACCCATTGCCCTCTATTTTTCTAAGCTCCACGTACCTATCCAACAGTCTCTTAAAAGACCCTGTTGTATCCGCCTCCACCACAGTAACTGACAGCCCATTCCACACATTCACCACTCTCTGCATAAAAAACTTACCCTGACATCCCCTTGGTACCTATTTCCAAGCACCTTAAAACTATGAACCCTTGTGTTAGCCATTTCAGCCCTGGGAAAAAGCCTCTGACTATCCACATGATCAATGCCTCTCATCATCTTATACACCTCTATCAGGTCACCTCTCATCCTCTGTTGCTCCAAGGAGGAAAGGCCAAGTTCACTCAACCTCTTTTCGTAAAGTATGCTCCCCAATCCAGGCAACATCTCCTCTGCACCCTTTCTATGGTTTCCACATCCTTCCTGTAGTGAGGTGACCAGAAATGAACACAGTACTCCAAGTGGGGTCTGACCAGGGTCCTATACAGCTGTAACATTACCTCTCAGCTCTTGAACTCAATCCCACAGTTGATGAAGGCCAATGCACCGTATGCCTTCTTAACCACAGAGTCAAGCTGCGCAGCAGCTTTGTGTCAAAATTTAAGATGAGTTACCCTGCAGTCTACATTCTACCGTGTAATATAAACTGAGCTCACCAGCAGTGTATATTGCCCAGTGTCGTATCATGAGTTAATTGCAGAGTCTATTGTACTGTGCAATATTAAGTGAGACAACATGTTGTGCACATTGCACTGTGTATTATAAACTGAGCTAACCTGTAGAGTACAGTGTACTGAGTAATTTAAGCTGTGCTGTCTGCATGTACAGTGTGCTGTGTAATATTAACAGAACTAACCTGTAGTGTGCAGTGTACTGTGTTATATGAACTACACTCTCTATAATGTACAGTGTACAATGTAATATAAACTGTGAACCTGCAGTGTTTATTGACCTGCACAACATAAACTCAGCTATTCTGCAGAATGTATTACACTGCTTAATATACACTGAGCAAACTTGTAGTGTGCAGTGTGCTGTGTACTATATACTGAGCAAGCCTGTAGTGTGCAGTGTGCTGTGTAATATATACTGAGCAAGCCTGTAGTGTGCAGTGTGCTGTGTAAAATACACTGAGCAAGCCTGTAGTGTGCAGTGTGCTGTGTAATATACACTGAGCAAGCCAGTAGTGTGCAGTGTGCTGTGTAATATACACTGAGCAAGCCTGTAGTGTGCAGTGTGCTGCGTAATATACACTGAGCAAGCTTGTAGTGTGCAGTGTGCTGCGTAATATACATTGAGCATGCCTGTAGAGTGCAGTGTGCTGTGTAATATAGACTGAGCAAGCCTGTAGTGTGCAGTGTGCTGTGTAATATGGACTGCGCAAGCCTGTAGTGTACAGTGTGCTGTGTAATATAGACTGAACAAGCCTGTAGTGTGCAGTGTGCTGTGTAAAATACACTAAGCAAGCCTGTAGTGTGCAGTGTGCTGTGTAAAATACACTGAGCAAGCCTGTAGTGTGCAGTGTGCTGTGTAAAATACACTGAGCAAGCCTGTAGTGTGCAGTGTGCTGTGTAATATACACTGAGCAAGCCTGTAGTGTGCAGTGTGCTGTGTAATATACACTGAGCAAGCCTGTAGTGTGCAGTGTGCTGTGTAATATACACTGAGCAAGCCTGTAGTGTGCAGTGTGCTGTGTAATATACACTGAGCAAGCCTCTAGTGTGCAGCGTGCTGCGTAATATAGACTGAGCAAGCCTGTAGTGTGCAGTGTGCTGTGTAATATAGACTGAACAAGCCTGTAGTGTGCAGTGTGCTGTGTAATATACACTGACCAAGCCTGTAGTGTGCAGTGTGCTGTGTAAAATACACTGAGCAAGCCTGTAGTGTGCAGTGTGCTGTGTAATATACACTGAGCAAGCCTGTAGTGTGCAGTGTGCTGTGTAATATACATTGAGCAAGCCTGTAGTGTGCAGTGTGCTGTGTAATATACACTGAGCAAGCCTCTAGTGGGCAGTGTGCTGCGTAATATACACTGAGCAAGCTTGTAGTGTGCAGTGTGCTGTGTAATATACACTCAGCATGCCTGTAGAGTGCAGTGTGCTGTGTAATATAGACTGAGCAAGCCTGTAGTGTACAGTGTGCTGTGTAATATAGACTGACCAAGCCTGTAGTATGCAGTGTGCTGTGTAATATACACTGAGCAAGCCTCTAGTGTACAGTGTGCTGTGTAATATACACTGAGCAAGCCTGTAGTGTGCAATGTGCTGTGTAATATACACTGAGCAAGCTTGTAGTGTGCAGTGTGCTGTGTAATATACACTCAGCATGCCTGTAGAGTGCAGTGTGCTGTGTAATATAGACTGAGCAAGCCTGTAGTGTACAGTGTGCTGTGTAATATAGACTGACCAAGCCTGTAGTGTGCAGTGTGCTGCGTAATATACACTAAGCAAGCCTGTAGTGTGCAGTGTGCTGTGTAATATACACTGAGCAAGCCTGTAGTGTGCAGTGTGCTGTGTGATATGAACCAAGCAAACCTGCTGTGTAAATGCACAGTGAAATATAAACTGCACTAACTTACAATGCATAGTGTACGGTGTATCATAAATGGAGAAAACCTGCAGTGTGTATTGTACTATGTAATATACACTGAGCTAACTTGCTCAGTAATATATAGTGAGTTAATCTTCAATGTACATTATACTGTGTAAAATAAACTGATATAACCTGAAATGTATCGTAACTGTGTAACATAAACTAAGCTAATCTGTATGCACAATGAATTGTGTAGTATAAGCTGAGCTAACCCGCAGTGTATATTGTACTGTGTAATATAAACTGAGCTAACCTGTCAGTACCTCCAGACAAACTTTGTCTTTTTGTGTGTTTTCCCCCTAGCCGTCAGTCTGTGATTTTGTATTACCATGTGCTCTTGTTTGTTTTCATGCCCCATGTGCTCCTGTCCTCACGCCTGCTCTACTCCGGCCCCTGTATTCCTGAGTACTCTGCCCCTCACCCGTTTCTCCTTATTAACTGTATTGCTGCCACTTCTGTCTCATTGTGCTCCACCTATCATCTGCCTCTCTGTTTATTGCTCAGTGTATTTCAGTGCTGTGTTTTCACCTGTTTGTTGCCAGATTGTGTCAGTGACTTTTCCTGAGCTGTTCCAGCATTCGTATCTGAGCTCTGTCTGTCTGAATATTGACCCTGCCTGTTTCCTATTCTGATTTTTGAATTTCTCTGGAATTTTTGATCTCTGCCTGAACTTTGATGCTGACTTTGTTGCCCTTCTGGATTTGCTACTCAGTAAATATCACAGTGCGCACAGTACTTGGTCTGCAACTGGGTCCCTGCTTCAGTAGCCTGACAGTAAAATGTGGCCAGAATGGACTCAGCTACATTGGCAGAAAGCGACTGCACTGCCCTGAACACAGAGACCAGCTGGTTCTGGTGTCTCCCAAGCATCACTCCCTGTTGTTCCAGGGCAGCTCTCAGACAACCAGGGTCTGCTTGCGGCATAGGGACAACATTCAAGCAGCTGAGGTGAATCAGTTAAGAATGGATCAAGTGGTGAAAGGCACAGGACCTCATTGCTTGGTGTCTCCGACTGTCTCATAAGATGTGCTGCCTGTGCCCACCCCCCCCCGTCATTTGTTGAGCTGATCAGAAAATTAAGAGAGAAGGAGAATGCATCAGAGGTGTAGGGGGCCTCCGTCAACAGGGTACAGTCCTTGGTAGTAGCCCCTTACGCCGAAGTGACTACTGACAGTCCACCCAGGGAGTGGTAAAGGAGCTTGTGGCAGAGTTCAGAAATGAGATATCCTGGTTGTTATCAGAAGGTGACAAAGCTGATAGGGAAGTGGACTCCGTGAGGGCTGCTAGTGACCGGAGTCCCATGAGAAGAGAAGCAGCCGGTATTGTCTGTTCTAACTGTGCTGAAGAGGGACACTTCAGATGAGAGTGTGAACGACAGGGAACCCCTCGGAGCGACAGCTCTTGGTGGATGCTCCGGAATATCATGTAGAGGAGTCACTCACGCTTACCTGCTGGGGTGCAGGTGAGGTCCGAACTGAAGAAGCCCTCGGTTGTACAAGTGAACAGGATGACAGTGATTGTCAGGAACACTACGAAAAGGGAGGTCACCCTTAAGTGGGGGACGCCACTAGCACACCTCTTCCCAGTGATGGTAATGTCTGGTGTCCCTGTGAGACAAGCCAGGGAGAAACTATCTCTGATAAAGGGCAAGTTAACTGCTGAGTCATTCAACTTTGGGGACTCCCTGATACCTGACGAGTTTGATGTGGAATGTTCCAAGAGCACTCGCCGCACCATCTGGGTGACAGTGGACACCCCGTTCAGAGAAAGGTCGCAGTGACTGGTGCCTGCAGAGGTACAGGATGTTCAGCAGCTTTTGTAGAAGCTGGGATCATCACCGAGTCCCGAAGCCCATAAGCGTCCCCAATAGTAGTGGCCAGAAAGAAGAATGGAAAGGTACAGATGTGTGTGGACTATAGGACTCCGAACAGGCATAGCGTCCCAACCAATATACGGTCCCGAGAATCGAGGATGCGCTGGCCTGCCTGAGTGGTGCGAAGTGGTTCAGTGTGCTGGACTTGAGGAGTGGGTATTATCAAATCCCCACTACCGAGGCTGACAAAGAGAAGACGGCATTTATATGTCCACTGGGATTCTTACAGTTTGAAAGGTTGCCCCAGGAATATTCAGAGCACCAGCGAATTTCTAGCATATCATAGAGAAAATAATGGGGGATATGGACTTACTCAAGGTGTACCCAGACGATCTTAGATCCATCTTGGAGGAACATGAAATGAGGCTGCTGAAGGTGCTGGGCCATCTAAAAGCAGAAGGGTTAAAACTTTCCCTGGACAAGTGCTAGTTCTGTAAGACATCTGTCAACTAGGTTGGGCACATAGTTTTACGGTTGGAGTAGCTACAGATCCATTTAACATGGAGGCGGTGACCACATGGCCAAGGCCCCAGAGTGTGAGCACCTTGAACTTGTTCCTTGGGTTCTGTGGGTACTATCGGAGGATCGTGAGGGGCCACTCTAAAGTGAGTTACTCTTTAAATCAGCTTCTGTGTGCTTACCCTCCCTTGGGGAAGAAAGGGATGAGAACAAAAGGAGAGGATGGTAAAGATTATCTTAGCCCTTCAGAGCCTTTTGGAGAGGGGATGTGAAATGTGAAGAGGCCTTTCAGTTGCTGAAGGTGCTGCTGAGAAAAGTGCCTGTGCTGGTTTTTACAGACCCCAGTTGCTGTATGTACTGCGTACAGATGTCAGCAGAGAGGGCTTGTCGGGGGCGGGGGGCATTCTCTATCAGGATCAGAACACAGGGTTGAGAACCATTGTTTGTCAGCCAGAGTCTGTCACCCTCTGAGAAAGACTATCCCGCGCACAGATTGGAGTTCCTGGTATTGAAATGGGCTGTGGTGGATAAGCTAAGTGACTACCTCTATGGTGCCAGGTTTGAGATGAGGATGGACAACATTCCGCTACTTATATCCTGACCACAGCGAAATTGGGTGCCACGGGCCATCAGTGGGTGGTGGCGTTGTCTGACTATGATTTCAGCCTGAAGTAGGAACATTGATGCCAGTGCGGTGTCCCAATGTGCACATGAAGGGTGGACAGGGATAGAGAGTGGGAGGGCGTTCCTGCCCCGAAGTCAAAGCCATGTGCCTGCTCTCCATCACAGGAGAGACAGAGGAAAGGCGAGGGCCGGATCGAGCGGTAGATCATTTGGGAGCTTCTGATGATGCCATTCCACAGGCTTACTGTAACCTGACTACTCTGAAGACAAAGCAGTTGCCGGAGTTGAGTCCTGGGGAAGTGGCAACTGATCAGCGAGGTGACCTGGACATTGGTACCATTTGGTCTGCAGTTGTGAAAGGGAACATGGCCCAAGTAGCGAGGACAGAACATGCTGCACTGTCTCTTCTACGCAGGCAATGGCCCAGACTGGAGTTGAGGAAGCAGATCCGATAAGGGGTCACATCACCTCTGGACCAGCCTCAGTTCTGCCTGAGAAGTATTGGAGGATCATGCTGAAGCTGCTTCATGATGATTCTGGTTCGTTGGGAGTTAACAAGACCCATGGAGTGCTCAGAGATCGGTTCTACTGGCCCAGAATGAAGCCAGAGGTCAAAGAGTACTGCAA
Source organism: Mobula birostris (assembly GCF_030028105.1). NCBI lineage: Eukaryota > Metazoa > Chordata > Chondrichthyes > Myliobatiformes > Myliobatidae > Mobula > Mobula birostris. The sequence continues at coordinate 97,969,892 of NC_092376.1, forward strand.
GTCATGCATTTGATGTATACAGAGGAAGATGCTGCCTACGAGAGCCGTTCTGCTGTCCCACTTGCAAAGTGCGGGGTCCCTTGATCTGGTGCGTATGGATTTCCTGTCAATTGAACTAGATGCCAGCAACATGGCGAATATCTTGGTTATTTTGGATGGCTACACCAGATATGCGCAAGCCTTCCCTACCAAGGATCAGAGGGCATCCATTGTGGCCAAAGTATTTTGGGAGAAGTATTTCACTTTTTACAGCCTCCATAGGTGGATACATAGCAATCAGGAATGGGATTTCAAGAGTAGGCTCATACATGAATCACTGAGCATTCTTGGATTTGAGAACCAAGGACTACACCTTATCACCCACAGGTGATGCCCAGCCCGAGAAGTTCAATCGGACTTTGCTCAACATGCACAGAACCTCAGAATCAACAAAAAGAACACGTGGAGTCAGCATACTGGACATCTGGTCCACTGCTACAACTGTACACGAAATGAAGCTACGAGGTACTCGTCATATTATCTGACGCTTGGGCACAAGGCAAGGTTGCCTGTTGACCTCTGTTTTGGGACTGGCAAGGAAGACCTACCACCGAAGACTTATCTGAAGTATGCGAGCTGAAAAAGGCTTATGAATTAGCTGTGCTAGCGGCTGCCAAGCAGAATCAAGGAAATAAGAGGAGGTATGATCAAAAGATTAGGTTCTCCCAACTCATGCCTGGAGACAGAGTCCTCAGATAGAATTTGGGGCTACCTGGGAAGCCTAAGTTGGCTGGCTGCTGGGCTGGATGCCAAACATACCAGTTTTCTAGGTGAAAACAGAGGACAGGAATGGTCCTGTTAAGATTCTCCATCGAAACCACATTCTATCTTTGACAGAAGAGGCGTGTGTTGACCCAGAGCCAGACTTGGACCCTAGACCTAGTAAGAGGACTCTGCAGTGATGGAGGGAGACTGATAGACCAATAGTGAGAAGGATTGAACTGTTCACCACCCCTGAATGGGATACAGACTCAGAGGATGAGGAAATGGAGGTGTGGTATATGCTGCCTTTTGCTAACTCTCCACCAATTAAGGGAGAGAGTCCCAACTCTTCTCACATTGAGGCAGGTAGAATGAGGGGCAGTACTAGCAGTGGACAGGCTGGTTTGCAGCTGGACCATGCAGGGGGGCTGGGATCTAAAGTAACTGGGAATGAAGCTGAACTCGGCCAAGTGGCCAGAGGGCACAAGTAATATCCACCAGGGGCAGCTTCACCATGTGGACCCAAAGTATCCCAAGCAGTGTCTGAAACTGAAAAAAGTACTACTACCACTACTTCAGCTCAGGCCTACGGGGCTGGCATTGGGCAAAAAAGGAAAAAGATGATGGGATAAGGAGGTCTCAGAGTCAGGAGACCCCCACATAGGCTGGCCTATGTAGCACCGGGGGAACAAAGTGTTACGATAATCTCCTTAACGAGATATGTCATTACCATTTACAAATGGATTGGAGATTCTGACATCATGAAATTCTTTTGAAGATGATGTTATTAATGATGGTATGACAAATGTTTTAAAAGTTATGAGGACATGACTATTTTGTTGGGGGGGGGTGTAATGCCCTGGTTCATATTTATGTTGTATGTATTTCATTTAGCAGTTCTGTAAGAGCAGTCTGTTCTGCTGTCACACTCGCACATAGGCAGCCTTAGATATGTTTCACCTGTTTCAACTGAAACGGGCCCTGCCCTCCCAGGTACCCCTGACTGACATGTAAAAATTTAATGCACAGCTCCCAGACGCCACAATATTCTCTGCTTTTGCCAGCCGAATCACCAGTGGGCGCTTGCTGACTGACATCTGAGAAAATACATTAAAATATTTACTTCACTTGTAAACATTGCTCCTAGCAAAGAAGGCTACTTTTCAATGAGAGGAAAATGAAACGCTCCTATCCTAGTGGTGCTGAAAAACAGAAAATATTAGACAACAAAACAAAACGTCTAAATAGTCTCCCAAAAGTTACATCTTTCTTTGGTCCAGCATGTGTAAAAGGCCCCCCGACTGCAGTTGCTGCTGCACCATCGTTACAGCATGGGGCTGCAGTGCCAAGTGACAGTGTAAGCGGTACAGGAAATGTTGGTAATCAGAGCAATGAAAATGAGGAGAACAATTCTACTCAAACAGGAGGTGATAATGATGACCAAACTTTATCTGTTGAACAAGCAGCACAGCATGATGACAGTCCTACAACTGAGACAGGTGAGGGAGATGCTGCCGCCAGCACACCAGACAGAGAGAAAGACTCACTAACATTCACAGAGACCGATCCGGCACATTGGCCAATATATATTACCAGTGACCGATGGATCGACATTGTTAGGAGAGGTCCCGTTCAGTCAGAGGACATTAACTTTCCACAGAGCCAGTCACGCCATTGTTTTACCAAGGACAGATATCTTATGAAGATGAAAAATGGAGAAACCATTCGTAGGTCATGGTTAGTGTACTCAGAATCATCTGATTCAATCTTCAGTTTCTGCTGTACCCTATTTAGCAAGTGAAATCACAGTCTCACTTGCGGAGGTTTCAGATTGTGGGAGCGACTCACTTTCACGCTCCAGGATCATGAGAAGTCAAATGCGCACCATGCCAACATGGATAGCTGGCTCGAACTGGAAACGTGCTTTAGAATGCACAGTGCCATTGACAGCACGTACCAAGAAATGCAAATGCTGGAAAAAAACACTGAAATGATGTCATGAAGAGGTTCATTGCTATAGTCTGTCACCTTGCAGAACAAAACCTTGCTTTTCGTGGCCACAATTCCACCCGACATGAACCAAATAATGGGAACTTTCTAGGTCTGGTGGAGCTGCTTGCTGAGTTCGACCCTGTGATGAGCGAACATGTCAGACCAGCAGAGAAAAAAGAGATTGCTGACCACTGCATGGGGAAAACCATACAAAATGAGTTAATCACACTTATTGGAGACAAGATACTGGAAGCGATAACAGAGAGAGTAAAACAATCAGGTTACTACTCGGTGATAATGGACTGCACCCCTGACGCTGCACACACAGAGCAGCTCTCTGCGACACTGCACATTGTCACGGGCCAAATCAATGTCGGAGCTGCTGTTAGTGAGCATTTTGTCCGTTTCCTACCAGTGCTCGACATAACAGGTGCAGACCTAACCGACGTTTTCTTAACGCATATAGAGAAGTTAGGATTGGATATCTCAAAATGCAGGGGGCAGGCATATGATAACGGGAGCAATACGCGGAGTAAAAATAGCAGGGTGCGGAAGAGGGTGCTAGATATTAACAAAAAAAGCACTGTTCATGCCATGCGCCAACCACAGCCTAAACCTAGTCATTGTCGACGCTGCAAAATCAACAGTGGAGTCTGTGAGCTTCTTTGGGGTGCTGCAACATCTATACACACTATTCAGCTCATTGACACAGAGATGGGAGCTTTTCAAGGAGAATGTGCCACAGATGACCCTCCAGGCCATATCCAACACTCAATGGGAGTGCTGCGTGGAAAGTGTGAAAGTCCTGCGCTACCAAGATTCAAGATTCAAAAAACTTTATTGTCATTCTAACCGTACATCAGCTCTGCAGGGCAGAATGAGACAGCGTTTCTCAGGAGCAGTGCAACCATAACATAACAAATGCAACACTAAATAATAAACATAACAATAAATAGTAAAACACAGCAACCACATGTCAGTTAAAATCAAGTTATAAGTGTCCAGTGCAAGTTAAAAGTGTCCAAAGCAGAGTCAGGTGGAGCAGCTATTTAGCAGTCTGACTGCCTGAGGGAGGAAGCTGTTTAGTAGCCTTGTGGTTTTAGTTTTGATGCTCCTGTAACGTTTGCCTGATGGCAGAAGAACAAACAGTTCATGGAGAGGGTGTGAGGGGTCTTTTATGATGTACCGTGTCTTCTGGAGGCATCGACTCTGAAAGAGGTCTTGGACAGAAGGTAGGGAGACCCCAATAACCTTCTCTGCTCCCCTAACCACCCCCTGCAAGGCTTTTTTGTTGACAGCACTGCAGCTGGAGTACCAGGTTCTGATGCAAAAGGTCCAGCTTCCCGATGTTGGCAATGCGCTCCTGTCACTGATTGAACATGCCACACAGAAAGGTGACAGTGAAACCACATCTGCAGCTAGAGGCCTAGAACAGGAGATCATGTCATGGAAATTCCTGCTGACTGCTATCATCTGGTACAATGTTTTACATGAGGTGAATCATGTCAGCAAGCTGCTCCAGAGCTCACAAGTGGGAATCGATGTGCTACAGCGCAAGGTGGAAAATGTTCTGAAATTTCTCAAAGAATACAGCGAGAACAACCTTTCATCTGCCCAAACAGATGCCAGAGACATAGCTGAAGAGAGTGGGATACCAATGGTCTTTCCTACTACACAAGTCAGAAAACCAAAACACCAGTTCCAGTACGAGACCCAAAGTACAGATCCTTCCCTGACAGTGGCACTCGAGGAACAGTACAAGAGAGAAGTTTTCCTTCCACTAGTGGACTCTGCTATCACAGGCATTAGTGAGTGCTTCAAGCTGATGGAGTCATTTTACAGTCTGTTTGGCTTCATTTATGGAAGCGAGGAAATGAAAAATGCCACCCAAAGTCACACACTGAAAGACAGCTGCGTAAGCATGGAGAGGACACTTGATGATGTGGATGCTGAGGACCTTTTGCACAAGGTGTCAGCTGCTGTCAGTGCCTTGCCTGCAAAAGAAACCACTGGCCTGCAGATTCTGAGCTACATTTACAGCAACAATCTGGTAGAACTGTATCCTAACCTCACCATTGCTCTAAGACTCATGCTGACAGTGCCTGCGACTGTAGCAAGTGGAGAGAGAAGTTTTTCGAGGCTAAAGCTCATCAAAACGCATCTGAGGACAACTATGCTCCAGGAGCATCTGTCAGCTCTTGCTCAGATATCAATTGAGCATGAAATAACAAGATTGCTAGACTAAGATGAGCTCACTAAAGCATTCTCAGCACTCAAGCACAGGAGGGTGGTGAAGTTCTAGTGGTAAGTCTTTTAACACATTTTCAGCAGAAATAACGTTTATAATTAAAATAATAAAATAAACTACATATTTCAAAATGGGTATAGGCGATTAGGCGGCGTTTCACAAATCGTAATTTCTCTCTCCAGCTTGTGTCCCCTCTCTCTCTTACTCTCCTCCTGTTCGCTGTCCAGGACGTGAGCTGTCCGTGGTGCTGAAAGAGCGCGAGACGCAGCTTGTTGTAAACTTCCAGTAGTTAACTTTCAGACACTGTTCATTGAATAAATAAGGTGTGAATTTTCATTAAATATGACATTGCTTTTGTTATTAATTTAATTAGAGGGAAATTGTTTAAGCTGTTCTTATGTCAGCGGATACCTAACACACATTGCCATTCAATGCAGATTAGTTGCTGAAAAGGGCGAGGCTTCTCACTCCAAAGCAAAAAATGTCATTGTTTCAGTTTTTAATTAAGGGAATTGTTTGGATTATGTTGAGCTCTCTGTCCATTATGCTGAAAGTGCATATAATGCATTAACGTTTAAGTCCGAAATTATACCATTATTGATGCAAACCAACTTGAATATTTGCTTTTTTTCTTTCTTTCTTTTGGGAAGCGGGGGTAGGGCCCTACATTAGCTCTTGAAACGGGCCACCAGATGCTTTATGCACTCACAACACACTGGAGGAAGTCACCAGGTTGGGCAGCGTCCATGGAAAAGATCAGTCAACGTTTCGGGCTGGAACCCTTCTCACTATACCCCTTGCCCAACCTCTGGGTTTCCCCCCTCCCCCTTTTCTTTCTCCCGAGGCCTCCTGTCCCATGATCCTCTCATATCCCTTTTGCCAATCACCTGTCCAGCTCTTGGCTCCATCCCTCCCCCTCCTGTCTTCTCCTGTCATTTTGGATCTCCCCCTCCCCCTCCCACTTTCAAATCTCTTATGAGCTCTTCTTTCAGTTAGTCCTGACGAAGGGTCTCGGCCCGAAACGTCGACTGTACCTTTTCCTCGAGATGCTGCCTGGCCTGCTGTGTTCGCCAGCAACTTTGATGTATGTTGCTTGAATTTCCAGCATCTGCAGATTTCCTGGTGTTTGAGCTTAGAACATGGATCAGTACTTGGAGATATGATGTTGTGGCCATTACAGAGACATGGATGGCTCAGAGACAGGAACGGTTACTTTGAGTGCCAGGCTTTCGATGTTTCGGAAAGGACAGGGAGGGAGGCAAGAGGTGGGGGCGTGGCACTGTTGATCAGAGATAGTGTCACGGCTGCAGAAAAGGAGGAAGTCATGGAGGGATTGTCTACTGAGTCTCTGTGGGTGGAAGTTAGAAACAGGAAGGGGTCATTAACTCTATTGGGTGGTTTTTTTTATAGACCAGATAAGAGTAACAGGGACATCGAGGAGCAGATGGGGAGACAGGTTCTGGAAAGGTGTAATAATAACAGGGTTTCGTTGTGGGAGATTTTAATTTCCTAAATATTGATTGGCATCTTCCTAGAGCAAGGGGTTTAGATGGGCTAAAGTTTGTTAGGTGTGTTCCGGAAGGTTTCCTGACAAAAGATGTAGATAAGTCTACAAGAGGAGAGGCAGTATTTGATTTGGTATTGGGAAATGAACCTGTTCAGGTGTCAGGTCTCTCATTGGGAGAGCATTTTGGAGATAGTGATCGCAATTCTATCTCCTTTACCATAGCATCAGAGAGGGATAGGAACAGACAAGTTAGGAAAGCGTTTAATTGGAGTAAGGGGAAATATGAAGCTATTAGGCAGGAACTTGGAAGCATAAATTGGGAACAGATGTTTTCATGGAAATATACGGCAGAAATATAGCAAATGTTCAGGGGATATTTGCGTGGCATTCTGCATAGGTACATTCTAATGAGACTGGGAAAGGATGGTAGGGTAGAGGAACCATGGTGTACATGGTTACATAATTACGTTGGTAATTATTTAACATGGACTGTTAAAAATCTAGTCAAGAAGAAAAGAAAAGCTTACCAAAGGTTCAAAAAACTAGGTAATGATAGAAGATCTAGAAGGGAGAAAAGATGAGATACGAAGATACGAAGGTAAGCTAGCCAAGAGTATAAAGGAGGATAGTAAAAGCTTCTTTAGATGTGTGAGGAGGAAAAAAATTAGTTAAGACCAAAGTTGGGCCTTTGAGGACAGAAAGGGGTGAATTTATTATGGGGAACAAGGAAATGGCAGACAGGTTGAACAGGTACTTTGGATCTGTCTTCACTAGGGAAGACACAAACAATCTCCCAGATGTAATAGTGGCTGGAGGACCTAGGGTAACGGAGGAACTGAAGGAGAGTCACATTAGGGAGAAAATGATGTTGGATAGACTGATGGGAATGAAGGCTGATAAACCCCCAAGGCCTGATGGTCTGCATCCCAGGGTACTTAAGGAGGTGGCTCTAGAAATCGTGAACGCATTGGTAATTATTTTCCAATGTTCTATAGATTCAGGATCAGTTCCTGAGGACTGGAGGGTAGCTCATGTTATCCCACTTTTTAAGAAAGGAGGGAGAGAGAAAACAGGGAATTATAGACCAGTTAGCCTGACATCAGTGGTGGGGAAGATGCTGGAGTCAATTATAAAGGATGAAATAGCAGCACATTTGGGTACCAGTAACAGTATCAGTCCGAGTCAACATGGATTTACAAAGGGGAAATCATGCTTGACTAATCTTCTGGAATTTTTTGAGGATGTAACTATGAAAATGGACAAGGGAGAGCCAGTGGATGTGGTGTACCTGGACTTTCAGAAAGCCTTTGATAAGGTCCCACATAAGAGATTAGTGGGCAAAATTAGAGCAGATGGTATTGGGGGTAGGGTACTGACATGGATAGAAAATTGGTTGGCAGACAAGAAACAAAGAGTAGGAATTAACGGCTCCTTTTCAGAATGGCAGGTAGTGACTAGTGGGGTACCGCAAGGCTCGGTGCTGGGACCGCAGCTATTTACAATATACATTAATGATTTAGATGAAGGGATTAAAAGTAACATTAGCAAATTTGCAGACGACACAAAGTTGGGTGGCAGTGTGAGATGTGCGGAGGATGTTGAGATAATGCAGGATGACTTGGACAGGTTGGGTGAGTGGGCAGATGCATGGCAGATACAGTTTAATGTGGATAAATGTGAGGTTATCCACTTTGGTGGCAAGAACAGGAAAGCAGATTACTATTTGAATTGTGTCAAGTTAGGAGAAGGGGAAGTACAATGAGATCTAGGTGTCCTTGTTCATCAGTCACTGAAAGTAAGCATGCAGGTACAGCAGGAGGTGAAGAAAGCTAATGGCATGCTGGCCTTCATAGCAAGGGGAGTTGAGTATAGGAGCAAAGAGGTCCTTCTGCAGTTGTACAGGGCCCTGGTGAGACCACAGCTGGAATATTGTGTATAGTTTTGTTCTCCAAATTTGAGGAAGGACATTCGTGCTATTGAGGGAGTGCAGCAGAGGTTCGTGAGGTTAATTTCTGGGATGGTGGGAGTGTCATATGTTGAAACATTGGAGCGACTGGGTTTATATACACTGGAATTTAGAAGGATGAGAGGGGATCTGATTGAAACATATAAGATTATTAAGGGATTGGACACGCTAGAGGGAGGAAACATGTTCCCGATGTTGGGGGATTCTAGAACCAGAGGCCCCAATTTGAGAATAAGGGGTAGGCCATTTAGAACAGAGTTCAGGAAAAACTTTTTCACCCAGAGAGTTGTGGATCTGTGGAATGCTTTGCCTCAGAAGGCAGTGGAGGCCAATTCTCTGGATGCTTTCAAGAAAGAGTTAGATAGAGCTCTTAATGATTGTGGAGTTAAAGAACATGGAGGAAAGGCAGGAAAAGAGGGTGCTGTCGAAGTTGCATGCCATCTTGGTCAATGTCTCCCATCCACTACATAATGTACTGGGTTGGCACAGGAGTACATTCAGCCAGAGACTCATTCCTCCGAGATGCAGCACAGAGCGTCATAGGAAGTCATTCCTGCCTGTGGCCATCAAACTTTACAACTCCCTTGGAGGGTCAGACACCCTGAGCCGATAGGCTGGTCCTGGACTTATTTCATAATTTACTGGCATAATTTACATATTACTATTTAACTATTTATGGTTCTATTACTATTTATTATTTATGGTGCAACTGTAACGAAAACCAGTTTCTGCCGGGATCAATAAAGTATGACTATGACTATGACTATAACAAGCTACTGATTGTGGATGATCAGCCATGATCACAGTGAATGGCAGTACTGGCTCAAAGGGCCGAATGGCCTACTCCTGCACCTATTGTCTGTTGTCTATTTTAAGGCCAGCAGGAAGGAACTTAACAATGAAATTAGGAGAGCCAGAAGGGGCTACAAGAAGGCCTTAGCGAGCAAGATTAAGGAAAACCCCAAGGCATTCCACAAGTATGTGAAGAGCAAGAGGATAATAAAACATGAGAGAATAGGACCAGTCAAGTGTAACAATGGAAAAGTGTGTTTGGAACCGGAGGAGGTAGCAGAGATAATTAATGAATACTTTGCTTCAGTATTCACTACAGAAAAGGATCTTGACGATCGTCGAGATTATTTGCAGTGGATTGAAAAGTTTGAACATATAAATGTTAAGAAACAGGATGTGCTGGAGCTTTTGGAAAGCATCAAGTTGGATAAGTCTCCAGGACCAGATGAGATGTATCGCAGGCTACTGTGGGAGGCAAGGGAGGAGATTGTTGAGCTTTTGGCAATTAACTTTGTATCATCAGTGGGGACAGGAGAGGTTCCGGAGGATTGGAGGGTTGCAGATGTTGTTCCTTTATTCAAGAAAAGGAGTAGAAATAGCCCAGGAAATTAGACCAGTGAGTCCTACTTCAGTGGTTGATAAGTTAATGGAAAAGATCTTGAGAGGCAGAATTTATGAACATTTGGAGAAGCGTAATGATTAGGGATAGTCTGCACAGATTTGTCAAAAACAGGTTGTGCCTTACGAGTTTGATTGAATTTTTTGAGGATGTGACTAAATACATTGAAGGCAGAGCAGTAGATGTAGTGTATATGGATTTCAGCAAGGCATTTGATAAGGTACCCCATGAAAGCCTTATTGAGAAAGTAAGGAGGCATGGGATCCAAGGGGACATTACTTTGTGGATTCAGAATTGGCTTGCCCAAAGAATGGTTGTAGAGGGGTCATATTCTGCATGGAAGTCGGTGACCAGTAGTGTGCCTCAGGGATCTGTTCTGGGACCCCTTCTCTTTGTGATTTTTTTAAAAATAAATGACCTAGATGAGGAAGTGGAAGGATGGGTTAGTAAATTGCTGATAATACAAAAGGTTGGGTGTTTTGTGGATAGTGTGAAGGGCTGTCAGTGGTTATATTGGGACATTAATAGGATGCAAAACTGGGCTGAGAAGTGGCAGATGGAGTTCAACCCAGGTAAGTGTGAGGTGGTTCATTTTGGTAGGTCAAATATGATGACAGAATATAGTATTAATGGTAAGACTCTTGGGGCTGTATGGAGGGACCTTGGGGTCAGAGTCCACAGAGCACTCAAAGCTGCTGCGCAGGTTGACTCTGTGGTTAAGAAGGCATACGATCCATTGGCCTTCATCAACCGTGGGATTGAGTTTAAGAGCCTAGATGCGATGTTACAGCTATATAGGACCCTGGTCAGAACCCACTTGGAGTACTGTGCTCAGTTCTGGTCACTTCACTACAGGAAGAATGTGGAAATTATAGAAAGGTTGCAGAGGAGATTTACAAGGATGTTGCCTGGATTGGGGAGCATGCCTTATGAGAATAGGTTGAGTGAACTTGGCTTTTTCTCCTTGGAGCAGAAGAGGATGAGAGGTGACCTGATTGAGGTGTATAAGATGATGAGAGGCATTGATGATGTGGATAATCAGAGCTTTTTCCAAGAGCTGAAATGGCTAACACAAGAGGGCACAGTTTTAAGATGCTTGGAAGTAGGTACAGAGGAGATGTCAGGGGTAAGTATTTTTTTAAATGCAAAGAGTGGTGAGTGCATGGAATGGGCTGCCTGTGACAGTGGTGGAGGCGGATACGATAGGGTCTTTTAAGAGATGCCTGGATAGGTACATGGAACTTAGAAATATAGAGGGCTATGGGTAACCCTAGGTAATTTCTTTTATTTATTTTTTGTGCAGTGCCTGCATTCTTTCTTTTTCAATATTTTTATTGACTTCTTACATAAAAGAGTACAGAGTACAGTAAGATATATAATATATCGATTACAATATATTGGAATCACAAATATAGTGTGTGATCTGTATACATTAAATTTAAACCTAATATTGAAAAGATATACTTTTGTTATTCCAAAAAAATTCTAAAGCCACTATCAGAAAAAAACAAGAGCTGTTTGGTTTAAAAAAAAACAAAAAGGAGAAAATCTTTATCATATAATAAAACATATTGTTAGCCAACATCTGTGCCTAATAGAAAAAAGAGAAGGTGGCAGTGTGACACAGCATGCAGTGGCCACTCCGGTGATGAATATGTTATCTGTCAAGTAGGATGCCGTGCACAATTCTGATTCAATGGAGGCAGACGTGAGAGCACGGAGGAACATCTGGTGAAACTTCTGAAATGCCTGCTTCTCTGCCGCTGATACTGTGTGATCTGAAATCTCTGGAGGGGGAGGCCCCGAGTCCTCAGCTTTGTTTGTTGCTCGGCGGCCGGGCTGGGGTCGAAGTACTCGGCAGAGATGGTGCTCAGTGCTTGGTGACGGAGGGCTGGTCGGAGGCTTGAAGTTTTCGGACAGATTCAGAGTCAGCTGTGGTCGGGTGCTTCCAGGTTGCTGCATCGGCAAGTTTGTGGCACTGGAGGTTTGTGGCAGAGAGAGTTTCTCCCTTCTACCATCTGCGTGAGATGTTGGGGCTGTCGGGACTTTGAGACTTTTTTTTTTAACCATGCCCATGGTCTGGTCTTTATCAAGTTATGGTATTGCTTTGCACTGTTGTAACTATATGTTATAATTATGTGTTTTTTGTCAGTTTTAGTCCTGGTCTGTCCTGTGTTTCTATGATATCATCCTGGAGGAACATTTTTATAAGACCATAAGACAAAAGAGCAGAAGTCGACCATTTGGCCTATCGAGTTTTCTCTGCCATTTTATCATGAGCTGATCCATTCTCCCATTTAGTCACACTCTCCCGCCTTCTCACCATAACCTTTGATGCCCTGGCTACTCAAATATCTATCAATCTCTGCCTTAAATACACCCAATGACTTGGCCTCCACTGCTGCCCGTGGCAACAAATTCCATAGATTCACCACCCTCTGACTAAAAAAAATTCTTCACATTTCTGTTCTGAATGGGCGCCTTTCAATCCTTAAGTCATGCCCTCTCGTACTAGACTCCCCCATCATGGGAAACATTTCTTAATGCATGCATTTCTAAATGACAATGAATGAGGACTGAGTGTCCTCATAATCTTAAAAAATCTGAAAAAATGTCCCCAGAATGTTAAAAAAAATCTTGTCTAGTCTGGTGTAGTCAAGTCAAGTCAAGTCACATTTTATTGTCATTTCGACCATAACTGCTGGTACAGTACACAGTAAAAACGAGACAATGTTTTTCAGGACCATGGTGCTACATGAACAATACAAAACTACACAAAACAACTATGTAAAACAACACAACAACTACACTAGACTACAGACCTACCCAGGACTGCATAAAATGCACAAAACAGTGCAGGCATTACAATAAGTAATAAACAAGACAATATGAACAGTAGAGGGCAGTAGGTTGGTGTCAGGCTCTGGGTACTGAGGAGTCTGATGGCTTGGGGGAAGAAACTGTTACATAATCTGATCATGAGAGCAAGTATCCTCAGAAACTGGAATCTGTAAATTCTGTTCCCAGAGATTTTTAATTTTGTCTAAAGGAATATTTCTCATTCCCAACAACATACCATAAATATTAGATATGCATCCATTATGGAAGGGTTACAAATTAAAAATTGTATCAAGTAAATTCTTATCTGGACTTTTAGGAAATGTATGTACTTGAGAATGCAAAAAGTCTCTAATTTGTAAATATTGAAAGAAGTGAGTTTTGGGTAGGTTATACTTAGCTGACAATTGTTCAAATGAAGAGAGACTATCTCCAACAAACAAGTTCTGAAAACAATCTACTCCACTCTTTAAAAACTACATTAGTCATAGAAGGTTTTTTAAAAAGTTAGAAAAAATGAGATTTGGAAGTGAAAAACTCAATAAACCAAAATATTTTCTAAATTGTACCCAAATCCTCAAGGAGTGCTTAACTTCAAAATTATCAGTTAGATTACTTAAAGATAAAGGAATTGAGGATCCGAGAAGAGAAATGATAGAAAATTTATCAACAGAATTAGCTTCTAAAGAAACCCAGACCGGACAGTCCTCTTGATTAATATAATATAACCAAAACATAAGATTCCGTATATTGACTGCCCAGTAATAAAACCTAAAATTGGGTAAAGTTAAACCTCCATTCTTTTTAGGTTTTTGAAGATGAACTTCATTTAATCGAGAAATTTTATTTTTCCATATATACGAAGATAAAATAAAATCCAGAGAGTCAAAAAAGGATTTAGGAATAAAAACAAGCACAGCCTGAAATAAATATAAAAAATTTAGGCAAAATATTAATTTTAATAGAATTAATTAGGCCAATCAATGATGAAGAGAGGGGTGATCAATTTGATAGTGCATTCTTAACATAATTCAGAAGTGTAAAAAAATTTCTTTAAAAAGGAATTTATAATTCCTAGTAATTGTTACACCAAAATAAGTAAGTTGATTTCTTACAATTTTAAAAGGAAATTTAGTGTTAACTGATACCAAATTATTCAAAGGAAAAAGTTCACTCTTATGGAAGTTAAGTTTATATTCCGAAAACTGACTAAAGCAGGAAAGTAAAGAAAGTACGGAAGGTGAAGAAGACTCCACATTAGAAATGTAGAGCAAAAGGTCATCAGAATAAAGCGACACTTTGTGAGTAATACCCCTCCTTAAAATACCAGTGATATCATTAGATTCCCGGAAAGCAATAGCTAAAGAATCTAAGACCAAACCAAAAAACAAAGGACTCAAAGGACAACGTTGTTTGCTTCCATGTTGAAGTTTAAATGGTTTAGAATTCTGAGAGTTAGTAAGAACCTGAGCAGAGGGAGACAGATAAAGTAATTTAATCCATTGAATAAAATTGGGCCCAAAGTTAAATTTTTCTGAAGTTTTAAATAAATAATTCCATTCAACCTGATCAAAGGCTTTTTCAACATCTGAGGATATCACACATTCCGATATCACTTTAGAAGGAGAATAAATAACATTCAATAAATGACAAATATTAAAGTGGGAGTATCGACTTTTGATAAATCCAGTATGATCATCAGAAATAATAGATGGCAAAATATTTTTCAATCCTAGGAGCCAAAAGTTTAGATTAAATTTTGGTATCAACATTAAGTAAGGAAATTAGTCTATAAGACATTCAGTTGGATCCTTATTCTTTTTAAGAATAAGCGAAATGGAGGCTTCATAAAAAGATTGTGGCAACCTTCCTAATTTAAAAGAGTATGAAAGGACAGAATATAAATGAGGTATAAGCAAAGAGGAAAAAACCTTATAAAACTCTCCAGAAAATCCATCAGGACCCAAGAGTTCCCTGAGTGCAAAGAGTAAACAACCTCAGCAATTTCCTCATAAGAAATTGGTTCATCCAGCAATTTTTGATTTTCATCAGAAAGTGTAGGAATGTTTAATCAATCTAAGAAATTATTCATTACAGTATTATCTTTTGGAGGATCAAAACTATAAAGTTTAGAATAGAATTCTCTAAAAGTATCATTTATTTCTAAATGATCAGATGTTTTATCACCATTAGCTTTACAAATTCTTCAATTTGGCATTTAAAGGTCTTTAATTGGTTAGCCAATAGTTTACCCATTTTATCTCCATGAACATAAAACTTTTAAAAGTTGAGTTTCAATTGGATAAGTTAAATGCAGATCATATTTCGTTTTAATTTCAACACTATTTATATAAAGCAGGATCTCGAGCCAAAGCATATTTTTGGTCTAATTGTTTCAACTAATTGGCTAATTCAATTCTCTCCTTATTAGCTTTTTTCTTAACACCTGCGGAAAAAGAAATAATTTGTCCTCTAATATAAGCCTTAAAAGCATCCTTTAAAATAAGACTAGAAGTCTCTTCTAGTGTATTCTTTTCAAAAAAAAAGAGTAATTTGTCTATCCAAAAATTTTTAAGAACCCTTATCAGATAACAGAGTTGGATTAAAACGCCAGAATCTGTTTATTTGGGAAACACCCAGAAGATTTAAAGATAAAAACATAGGAGCATGATCTGAAACAGCAATTTCTTTATATTCACAGGATCAAACTAATGGAATCAATTGGCTATCAACAAAAAAATAATCAATCCTGGAATACGTATGATGAACATGAGAAAAAAATGAGTACTCTCAATCTGTTGGACACAAAAAGCACCAAACATCAACAATATCATATTTCATTAGAAAAGATTGGGCAAAGGAGGCGGATCTACTACATGTCAACCATTTAGAAGAATGATCTAAAACAGGATCTAAACAGTTGAAGTCTCCTCCTAAAACCAAAGAATATAACCCTAAATCCGGTAAAAGTGGAAAAAAAAGTTCAAAAAAGCCTAGATCATCAATATTCAGGGCATACAAATTAGCAAAAACCATTAATTTATTACCTAATTTCCCTGAGACTGTAAAAAAACACCCATTGGTATCAGATACTACATTATGTTGAACAAAAGAAACTGAGTTGTGTGTAAGCATCGAAACTCCTCTTGCCTAGCCTGAAAGGAGTAATGGAAAGACAAACTCTTCCGATGGCTGAAAAGACGTATATTATCACATTTATGAATATGTGTTCCTTGCAAAAAAAAAATTGAAACATTCAATTTCTTAATGTAATTAAATATCTTATTACTTTTCACAGGATGGTTTAATACTACTACTACTACGTCAACTCAGGCCTAGGGGCTGGCGTTGGGCACGATGGCGTACTCTCCACTTCTCCCTCTCCCTCATCAGTGTGTTCAGTTCATCTACATTAGCTACGCCACTGTCTTCTAGGAGCGTGCTGACCATAGTCTTGGGAGGGCAACCAGGGTTCATCTTCCCGTGCTTGGGCTCCCATATGATGACTAGGCTGACAGGTAGCTCGGGGTGGCGTAGACAGTGCCCCGCTAGTTGCAGTCTTCTCGCCTCAATTTTAGTGGAGAGCATCGGTAGGTTGTTATAGAACTCAACGTTTGTCATGTGCTGTTGCCAACTCACATCAAGAGCCATCCGGAGCATTCGTATATAGCAACCATCTGGAAACTTTCACATCGTCTTGGTGAGTGTCCACGTTTTGCATCCATACGTGAGATTGGACTCTATGAATGCTATGAAAATCCTCTTTTTAAGCCCTCTGGTCAAGTTCGACTTCCAGATTTCCTTCATGTCATTCATAGTCCTCCATGGCAACGGCTTCCATATCTTTATGTCCTTCTCCGAACTCATCATTCTTGACCCGTGGTACTTGTAGTCAAAAAATTTCTCAATGGTATCATTCTCTACGGTCTTGAGAGTACCTTCATCACAGTTAAACGCCATGTACTCTGTCTTTTTAGCGTTCAGGTGAAGTCCAAATTTATTACATTCTATTTCCACTTTTGTCAGTAGCTGTTGTGCTTTCTCCATCTGGTCAGAGAGCAGGACTATGTCATCTGCAAGATCAAGATCTGTGAGTGTAACTGGTCTGACCCTTCTGGTTCACCCTGGTTTAATGGTAAAACCAAGCTTGTCACGATCTTTGGTAGCTTGACGCAGTGCATAATCAAGGACAATTATAAAGATGTAGGATGCCAGAGTGGCTCCTTGCAGCACACCAGCTAGGAGGTCGAACACTGCTGTTTCTCCATCTTGTGATACAACTTTCGCCATGGTTTTGGTATAGCTGGACTCTATTGCTCTCAGTAGATGGTCTGGCACTCCATAAACTTTCAGGATCTTCAGCATTTTACCTCGGTGTATGGAGTCAAAAGCTTTGCGAAAATCGATGTAAGTAAGCACGGCTGATAGGTTGTTCTTCTTGACTTCCTCGATGATCCTATGGAGAGCAAGTATTTGCATTACTGTTGTGCACTTCTGCTGAAAACCATTCTGATTGAATCTTAGCTTAGGATCAATGCCGGTGCGAATCCTGTTCAAAATCATCTGATTGTATAATCCGAATGGTTTAATCCTTTCACATTAAAACTAAGTAAATTAAAAATATGGTCCATTTTAAATATTGCATAAAGGAGATGTTTGACTAAAAAACACTGGAATATATATTAAATCCAAACAATGAGTTTTAAGAAAGAGTAACCAAGCAACAAATGAAGCTAAGAGAACCAAACAGCTGATAGAAAAAAAGAAAACCACCTCCCACCACGCCCCCCACCCAAAGAGAGAAAATCGACCAAAGGGCAGTCAACAGCTAAATCTACCATCCCTTCCAAAACAATCTACTGGCTGAGCTCCAAAAAAATGTTCAAGGCAAAACTACATTCCAACAAGACACAACAGAAAAGCAGAGCAAAATTAAACATATTAAAAAAAAACTCAAAAAATTATAGTATAAAAATACTAAAAAAATATGAAAGTTCAAAACATATTAACTTAGAAAGTATTAACTCAAAGAAAACTTGCTAATATTAAATCCTTAATTTTCTAAACAAGGAAATAAAAGTACAAAAAAAATTAGATGGGAAGTTATACCAAAAGTAAAAAAAAAATTGTTCATAAAAGAAAGTAATGAACAGTTAGACTGCTAATTCTAAAAAAAAGGATCCATCAAGCAGATGCAACATAAATTTGTGTAAAGAGTTATTGAACAGTTCAGCTTCTGAGATTGATTTAGCACTCAAGAAATCCTGCACCTCTTCAGTCGAGCGAAACCATCTCTGAGAACCATTTTTCAAGATGATTTTAAAACGAGCAGGGTATCGAAGAGAGGGTTTAAAACCTTTATTATACAGCTCAGACATGACTTTTTAAGACTTGAAGCATTATTAATTCAACACCTCGGGTGAAAAATCTTCCACAATTCTGAACTTCTGGTCTTCATAATTAATCATACCTTTCCGACGAGATTCACAAATTAAAAGTTCCTTTGTTTGAAAGTCGTGAAGACAAATTATCACTGAGCGGGGTCTTCCTCCCGGACAAGGTCTTGGTACAGGTGATCTGTGAGCTCGGTTTATTTTAGGTGGAGATTTTAAAATATTTGAAAATAAATTAGCCAAAAGGCTTGCAAAAAATTCCGAAGGCTGATTGCCTTCCAATGACTCTTTAAAACCCAGAATAGTTAGATTATTTCTTCTGTTTCTATTTGCTAAGTTGATAATCTTGTCTTAATATTTCATTAACCTTTAACTGTTTTCACAGATCTGTTCCAGGTTGTCAATCTTCGTGTCAAACATCATCAAAATATCTTTGTTCTCTTTATTTGTTTATTGTGTTCACTTAAAGTTTTTTTGAATAGAATCCAATTTTCCATCCATCCCTTTAAATTCAGAGTTGAGTTGCTGTAACTCCTCCAAAAGTTCATTTTTATGTTGCCGAGGTGTCACCAAAATAGATTCCAAAGTTACCGGAGAGTCCTCTTCTTATTTAGTAGCTTTAGCACACTCACTATAAAGCAGTATTAAGTTTTGAAAACAAGTTGGAAGAACTAAATTAAAAAGAGTAGGAGCACCTATAAAAGCACTGCTACTCCATCAACAGCCAGTAGGATCTGATCATTTCTAAGGTAAGAACATGTTTGGCACAGCATTGTGGGCTGAAGGGCCTGTATTGTGTCGCAGGTTTTCTATGTTTCTATTTATTTATTATTAATAGTATATTTTGTTTATATTTTCTTCTATATTATGTATTGCATTGAACTGCTGCTGCTAAGTTAACAAATTTCATGTCACATACTGGTGATAATAAACCTGATTCTGAGCGGAGTGTTAGAGAGCCGGTCACTGTATCCCTTTGCACCTCTGAATTTTGATTTTTCACCCTGTTTTCAAAATAGTCTATGCTTGTATTCCTTCTACCAAAGTACTCTTCCCTACACTTCTTTGCCCAGTCTTCTAATCTGTCTGAGTCTTTCTGCTGACTCCATGCTTCCTCAACACTATCTGCCTGTCCACCTATCTTCATATCCAGGAGCCCTATCCATCTGCAGACATTCAGCTTCCGAAGCACCATCTCCTCAGTAATACAATGACACTTTGTTTTACAGTCTTTTTCTTCTTCATTGTCCTGTGTACTTTATGTTAAACTTATAAACTGTACGTTTTCATAAGTGTACCTGTTATGCTGCTTGTTCAGCGAATCACTGCATCTGTGCAGTGACAATAAATCTGATTTGAGTTGACTCTACATATTTAGTCAATATATTCAGTTTTATGTTCTGTACCTTTATGTCCACCCATTTTGTGTACAGAATACTGTTACCATTCATATGCCCTCCGAAGATGATACAAGCTTGAAGAGTTTGAGGGGCGTCTAAGCCAGACCCAGTCTCGAGGTGTCAAGTCGCACGATGTTGCTAGACTGTGGTCCTTTCCCTCATTGGCTGTACAAAACTTAATTGCATCCATCAGCATCCACTCCTGGATTGTGGAATGTGCTACTCCACAGCATTTCCTTACTCACACCTCATTGCCTTGGAAGACCAGCACATTTCAGAAATTTCAGCCTTCTGAATCAAAGCCTCTGCAGTTCTACTTAACCATGGCTCCTACCCCTCAAACACTGCCACTCCAGAATACGTCCAAAAGATGGAAGGGTTCTGATTTCTCTGCACTACTTTAGTCAGTTCCCTCCTCATGTGTAAAGTTCCTGATGATGTTTTGATACACGAGGATCAAAATATTGTATAAATATTCACAATGGATTTTCATAAACATGTTGTGGCAAGCATTTGGTCCATGCTGAGAGACAAGTTAGCTTGTTAAACAACAGTTTTTATTGTGATAAACACAAAAACAGACTGTGTGCTATGACCCAGGGAGAGAGACCACTCAGTCACATACAGACAGGGGAGGTAATTATTACACACCCTGGCTGCAGTTAGCGTGATCCACAATACAGCAAATAATTGTATGACCAAAGCTAAAATATAACAACAAATTAACTTGATCTTCCCACCATAATCCCACAAATGCATTTTAATACAAGAACAATAAACAACACTGATCATTAGAAATGTGGGTGCGGACTATTGACCACACCGCCCCAGAGCGTCACACAGCCACCACCCGAGGGGTCAGCCATCCTTGGCACCCCAGAGTCCATAACAAAGTCTAAAATTCTCAGTGGTGCTTGATGACCCCACCTGGAATACTGGGGGGTTTCTGGATCTCCCCCAGGGGAGACACCGTTTGGGATTATAGTCAGGGCACGTGGAATGTCACTTCCTTCCTTCTGCCTCGTTGCATCAGTGGCAGCCACGGGCTGATAGGGTGCCATCTGGTCCTGGGGCAGCACGACTGCCTTCTGCCGCTCAGGCAACCACACCCGATATACCACATTGGACATGCGGTCGAGCACCTCTCCCAGTCCCTTCCAGTGGCTTTCCAGCTGGGGGATAGTCCCTACTTCAGGGAGGGGCAGTAGATCCATACTGGGGTCCCCGCCGTGTACTGCTGCATTGGTGCCCGAGACTGGCAGTCCGGCCTCTTCTGGGATGTGTAAACATTGCAACAGTGCACAAACACCTCCACGTTCTCCCTGTTCCCAGGCCAGTGGAAGTGATCACGCAACTTGCACAGGTTCCACAGCTGCTGGTCGATGGTGGGGAGGTCTACCTCACCGCCGGTTGCCACCTGAAGCCCAGGCACCACCGCTTGCCCCGGTTGTGTTGGGCCTCTGCAGAGTATGCTGCACTGCTACGGGCCGCTGTGAGACCGGTGGTAGTTGTTGCTGTGCCCGTCAGGTCTGTTTTCTGGAATTGCCCTGCAGGAGAGCCACTGTCTCAGCACCAAGGAAGAGTGTTGCCCCCAACACATCCACACAGGCCCCCCAGCAGGACACAGGTCCAGCCCAATGATGCAGGATTCCGGGATGTCAGCAAGCCGCACTTCATGCTCCACTGTTTTGTTCACCATACGATTCACAGCCACCTCTGCCCTCTCATCACCGCACAATCGCCGTCTAGACCACCATCATTGTCCACCCAAGTGGGGATGGCTGGTCCGTGTTGGGGAGAACACCGGGTCAGATAATGGTGATGGTTGACCCTGTCTCCACCAATGCACAACATCTGATCCCTTCCACCACGCAGTCCATGTATAAGTCTTGATCTTCACCCAAACGTCCCACTGGGAGAGGCGACAACAGAGGGATACTGCTGAAAGTCTCAGGCAGCACCGTCCACTCGCCATTTCCCGATGGCTGTGGTGTGGCGCTGGTGCGGGGCAGTCCTGGCCCACATGACCTGCCTCGTTATACTGGTAGCAGAGATCACCCTGTGGTAAGCGGTGGGGCCAGCATGGCGTTCATCGGGTCCATCTCACGGGCTCTTCTTTTGTCTCAGTAACACAAGCCCGACTTGTGGCATGCAGTGCTATGCTGGAATGTCTTGGGGGTTAAAATTCTTTTTGTCCTCTCCACCTCGGCCAGCAATGTCAGGTGAACATACTCCGGTGTCAGTGCCCTTACAAAGGCATGGAGGGCAAGCTCGTCCTGGGCTGCAGGAGGGAACTGGGGTAGCCATGCAAGGCACAGTGGTGGAGATCTGCTGCAAGCGGCTCCAGGTTTTCTCCCACACAGTGCTGTAGGCTGCACAGTTCTTGAGTTGCTTCCTCCAATGGCATCTGCTCGAAACATCATTCCAGCGCCCTGTACTCACGCTGCTCCACCGGTGTTAGGTCGAGGAGGGCATCCCCATCCCCCTCCAGCACCAGGGCAAGATGCATCACCGTCTCGATGGGGCACCACCGGTTGTGTCAGGTGGTAATTTGACTTGCACCCGGTAATGCTCCAGGCCGCCGGTACCAATTTGTCTGGGGAGTTTCAGGGTGGATCTTGTGGCATGAATTGCTGAGGCCACTGGTCTTCCTCCTGCTCTAGTGGTGCCTGCCATGTTGCCCATCTTCCCCTGGCTGCGGTACCTTGGGTTCCCTGGTGTGGATCGCAAGGGGTGGGGAGCCTGGATATGCATCAGGTTTCCCAGGGAAGGCATGAAACTGGATCTGAACAAGACCCCAGGAAATGGGAATGGCCAAAAACAGGGCACCATCTAAGTGGTTAGGTCCTCTGGTAAAGGTGGCAGAGCTCAGGACCCTTTGGAAATATCCTGAGGAATGGCAAGCAGTGTTGAACAATAGGCCAGAACAAGTGCTTGTGAATACTTTAATGGCAGTCAAACAGTCTGCAGTCACATTGATACGAATTTTTTTTCCCTCAGGATTGTATTGGTTGAATGATGGGGTTTACATTCTCTCAAGTGTTAATCCTCCAGCATTACTGTACCCACCAGAATGGTGTCATAACAGACTGAGGGCACGTGAGCCCTTATTTCATTGTGATCTCTGCAAGACATTGTCATAGGTTCTTTGTTCCGGGTCACTTATTGTTCCATATGATACCTCCCAAGGCACAGAATAAATACCTTCTGAAAGTGGCATTACTCTCTCTCCCAATCTTGCTACTCCTCTAATGAAGTCATTAGAAGCTACAGAGGTTTGGCTCCCTCCAAAATACCCCGATGGGCATGGTGTAAGCTAATAGTGAGTATCAGCAGGTCATTCCACCTCTACTCCACTGTCTTGCAGCCCAGCCTAATGTTCACACATGTTAACTCTTCCGGAGGCATTGCTGCAGTGGTTAGACATATGAACGTTGGCTGTTTGATCTCTCTTATTCAGAGCATTGAGACAAATTGTAACTCCACAATCCCCTCCCTAGTTCATCACTTAGACTGGCAAATGACACTTAAAGGGTTGACGGTGGATATGCAATGGCAAGCATTTAAAGATCTCATGGATGAACTACAACAATTGTTCATCCCAGTTTAGCAAAAGAATAAATCAAGGAAGGTAGTGCACCCGTGGCTGACAAGGGAAATTACAGATAGTATCAATTCCAAAGAAGATGCATACAAATTAGCCAGAACAAGTGGCTCACCTGAGGACTGGGAGAAATTCAGAGTTCAGCAGAGGAGGACAAAGGGCTTAATTAGGAAGGGGAAAAAAGATTATGAGAGAAAACTGGCAGGCAACATAAAAACTGACTGTAAAAGCTTTTATAGATATGTAAAAAGAAAAAGATTGGTTAAGACAAATGTAGTCCCCTACAGACAGAAACAGGTGAATTGATTATGGGGAGCAAGGACATGGCAGACCAATTGAATAATTACTTTGGTTCTGTCTTCACTAAGGAGGACATAAATAATCTTCCGGAAATAGTAGGGGACAGAGGGTCCAGTGAGATGGAGGAACTGAGCGAAATACATGTTAGTAGGGAAGTGGTGTTGGGTAAATAGAAGGGATAAAGGCAGATAAATCCCCAGGGCCAGATGGTCTGCATCCCAGAGTGCTTAAGGAAGTAGCCCAAGAAATAGTGGATGCATTAGTGATAATTTTTCAAAACTCTTTAGATTCTGGACGAGTTCCTGAGGATTGGAGGGTGGCTAATGTAACCCCACTTTTTAAAAAAGGAGGGAGAGAGAAACCAGGGAATTATAGACCGGTTAGCCTAACATCGGTGGTGGGGATACTGCTAGAGTCAGTTATCAAAGATGTGATAAAAGCACATTTGGAAAGCGGTGAAATCATCGGACAAAGTCAGCATGGATTTGTGAAAGGAAAATCATGTCTGACGAATCTCATAGAAGTTTTTGAGGATGTAACTAGTAGAGTGGATAGGGGAGAACCAGTGGATGTTCTATATTTGGATTTTCAAAAGGCTTTTGACAAGGTCCCACACAGGAGATTGGTTTGCAAACTTAAAGCACACGGTATTGGGGGTAAGGTATTGATGTGGGTGGAGAATTGGTTGGCAGACAGGAAGCAAAGAGTGGGAATAAACGGGACCTTTTCAGAATGGCAGGCAGTGACTAGTGGGGTACCGCAAGGCTCAGTGCTGGGACCCCAGTTGTTTAAAATATATATTAATGACTTGGATGAGGAATTAAATGCAGCATCTCCAAGTTTGCGGATGGCACGAAGCTGGGCGGCAGTGTTATCTGTGAGGAGGATGCTAAAAGGATGCAGGGTGACTTGGATAGGTTAGGTGAGTGGGCAAATTCATGGCAGATGCAATTTAATGTGGATAAATGTGAAGTTATCCACTTTGGTGGCAAAAACAGGAAAACAGATTATTATCTGAATGGTGGCCGATTAGGAAAAGGGGAGGTGCAACGAGACCTGGGTGTCATTATACACCAGTCATTGAAAGTGGGCATGCAGGTACAGCAGGCAGTGAAAAAGGCGAATGGTTTGCTGGCATTTATAGCAAAAGAATTCGAGTACAGGAGCAGGGAGGTACTACTGCAGTTGTACAGGGCCTTGGTGAGATCACACCTGGAGTATTGTGTGCAGTTTTGGTCCCCTAATTTGAGGAAAGGCATCCTTGCCATAGAGAGAGTACAAAGAAGGTTCACCAGATTGATTCCTGGGATGGCAGGACTTTCATATGATGAAAGACTGGATGAACTAGGCTTATACTCATTGGAATTTAGAAGATTGAGGGGGATCTGATTGAAACGTATAAAATCCTAAAGGGATTGGACAGACTAGATGCAGGAAGATTGTTCCCGATGTTGGGGAAGTCCAGAACGAGGTGTCATAGTTTGAGGATAAAGGGGAAGCCTTTTAGGACCGAGATTAGGAAAAACTTCTTCACACAGAGAGTGGTGAATCTGTGGAATTCTCTGCCACGGGAAACAGTTGAGACCAGTTCATTGGCTATATTTAAGAGGGAGTTAGATATGGCCCTTGTGGCTAAAGGGATCAGCGGGTATGGAGGGAAGGCGGGTACAGGGTTCTGAGTTGGATGATCAGCCATGATCATACTGAATGGCAGTGCAGGCTCGAAGGGCCGAATGGCCTACTCCTGCACCTATTTTCTATGTTTCTATGTTTCTATTTTATTTAACATAGGCTAAGATTCTGCATTCCTATTTGAAGCATCTCCAGCCCTCACTAAACAAATCCAGTGACCTACATCAATGGTGCGAATCCTGAAAGAGTTTATTTGTGTTCATCACACTTTAATTCAGTTTGGAGAGAGTAGTTTACTCAGTCCAGGGCCCATTATATGAGTAGCAAACCAATTATCTTAAAGAGCTCATCTGTGCTAGACCCTGGAGCAGGGTCAGACAGACTTATGACATATCAGAGCATAAAACTAATATTGTGAATGAAATAAACACAACCAGTGAACAGACAGAGGGCTATAAATTGGTTTTATGGTAACACCCCTTCACCATGCCCACTAAAACGAAGATTCTTTACTTGGGATTTCTGCAAACTCCATCCACGTTCTGTCATTTCTTTTACGTTCAGCTTCAAATTTCTCCGAGACCTACACTATGATGGTAGAGAGCTCAAACATGAGGAAATCTGCAGATGCTGGAAATTCAGGCAACACACACAAAATGCTAGTGGAATGCAGCAGGCCAGGCAGCATCTATAGGAAGAAGTACAGTCGCTGTTTCAGGCTGGGACTCTTCGTCGTGACTTGGATGGAGCAGGGGCAGGAACGGCTACTTCAAGTGCCAGGCTTTAGATATTTCAGAAAGGACAGGAAGGGCAGCAAAAGAGATGGGACTGCGGCACTGTTGAGCAGGGATGGTGTCACAGCTGAAGAAAAGGAGGAAGTCATGGAGGGGTTGTCTACGGAGTCTCTGTATGTGAAAGTTAGGAACAGGAAGGGGTCAATAACTCTGCTAGGTGTTTTTTATACAAAAGATGTAGATAAGCCTGCAAGAAGAGAGACTGTACTTGATTTGGTATTGGGAAATGAACCTGTTCAGGTGTCAGGTCTCTCAGTGGGAGAGCATTTTGGAGATAGTGATCACAATCTTATCTCCTTTACCATGGCATTGGAGAGGGATAGGAACAGACAAGTTAGGGAAATGTTTAATTGGAGTAAGGGGAATTATGAGGCTATCAGGCAGGAAATTGGAAGCTTAGATTGAGGACAGATGTTCTCAGGAAAATGTAAGGAAGAAAATGTGCCAAATGTTCAGAGGATATTTGCGTGGAGTTCTGCATAGGTATGTTCCAATGAGACAGGGAAAGGATGGTAGGGTATAGGAACCGTGGTGTACAAATGCTGTTGTAAATCCAGTCAAGAAGAAAAGAAGAGCTTACAAAAGGTTCAGAAAAACTAGGTAATGATAGAGATCTAGAAGATTATAAGGCTAGCAGGAAGGAGCTCAAGAATAAAATTAGGAGAGCCAGAAGTGTCATAAGGTGGGGCGCTGGTGGTGGACCCAAATGCAAGACACAGACACTGAAGTACTAGGAACTGGACTTGACTAGACAGCTGGAATCTGACTGGATGCAGACTAGGAGCTGGGACAAGAACACAGACTTGGGCTAGAACATTGGCTAGGCAAGCAGGACCAGGACTAGGAACTGGGAACTAGGAACCTGGGCTTGGACTCCAAGCCAGAAACTGAACAAGGACCCAGAACCTGGGTCTTGACTCGGGTGCAGACCCCGGACCCCAGAACTAGGCAAGGACATGACGTGGCTACAGGACTGGACGAGGCTTGGGTTCCTCGAGGCGTGGGTTCGGACTCTGAGCCAGAGACTGGACAATGACCCAGAACCTGGGTCTTGACTCAGGCTCAGACTCCGGAACTAGGCAAGGACAAGACATGGCTACAGAATAGGATATGGAACTCTTGCACAGGACGAGGCACATGGTCAGGACGAGAGCACGAAGCCTTGACTAGGTCGAGGGAGACAGGAACACAGATCCTTGGTCGTGGGAGGACAGGAACGCAGAGACTTGGGGCCGGGGCTCTACACAGAGTCAGGACCCCTCCTAGGGAGCAGGACGTAGGGCCGGGGCTTGTACACAGAACGTAGAGAGACAGTTCCCAACACTAGGTAGCGTCAAATGGCTGGACCAACCTAGTGAAGGCGTGGACACAGAGGCAGTTCAAAACAACGATAGAGAATTCCTTATCTTGCTCCAGCGGTTGAACTTGACAGCGGTGCAGGCGAAGGTTACAAGCAAGGGTTACAGGTGTGGCAAGGCTCTAGGCGAGGCAAGGCTTCAGACACTGGTTGCAGGGCAAGGCTTCAGGAGGAAGTGGCAGAGAAGGGATTCAGACAGGGGGTTTGAGCAGCAAAAATCCAGCAACTGAAGCTTCTTCTTCTTCTTCCTTGAGTTTTTACAGCAGTTGGCATCCACACTGTTGCATTACTGCCATCTTCAGGATTTATTGTCCCTCATTGTCCATTCACTTTAAAGCCGTCTTTCCAGTCCCGTCGCCCTTAAAAAACTAAACAACCATTTCTTCCCCTGATCACTCTCCCCACATTCCAATAGACCTTTAACACTGCTCTCTACCAGTCCTATTTTGCGTAATTGTTGTAACATTTGTTGCCTTTCCTGTGCAAATTTCCTGCATGAAATAAGGATATGCTCTACTGTTTCAGTCTCCTGACATAGATCGCAAAAACCTGTTGGATGATTATTTATGATGACCGCAGTACCATTAAGGTTGCTGTGCCCAATTCTCAGTCTACTTATAATTACTTGCTCCTTCCGCTTTGCTCCCCGACTTTTTCTCATATCTACTCTGTTCTGAATTTTCCTTTCATTGCTCTATCCCAATGCTGCTGCCACTGTTGATTTATCCTTCTCCACACTATGCTCTTCCCCTCTGATTTTGATAGTTTAATATTGACCTCTATAGATCCTTTTTTGACTGCTGCTTTTGCCAGCTTATCTGCTGTCTCATTTCCCATAATAACCGAATTGTGCTGGAACCCACATGAATGTGATATTTTTGCCTTGTCTAGCCTAGCTGTACCCGCCTTAATGCTTGCAAGGGTTGATACAGAATCGTTACATATCACAATATTATTACAATCAACCTGCTCACTCTGTTCTAGTGCTAACAATATGGCAAACATTTCAACTGCATATACACTCAAGCAATCAGGTGTTCTCTTGCTAATTTCCACTTGATAACTTGGCACAATAATTGCAGACCCTGTTGCACCTGCTTCTGGATCCTTCGATCCATCCGTAAAAATCCGTATGTCTTTATATTTACATTCCCAATAACTATGATATTCACTATATCAGACATTTTATTACAGCGTTTAATCTTAAGCAATTCCAAATCTACAGAGGGATTTCCTAATACCCAGCAAGGTCTGACAGGCCACACCATGCTTAAACAAAACCCTTTATCATATACACCCATATCTTTTGCTGTTTGCTCTCCTGTCCAGCCAAAACTTTCTTTGTGCCCTCTCCTTCTTCCAGCATGTTTGCAACACCCTTTTTGTAGGATGGCTATCACCATGCTCCCTTAAATTAATCCAGTAATTGGCCTCCAGCTGTTTACGCCGCAGCCCCAATAGCATTTCATTTGCTTCAACTTGGAGTGCACACACTGGGGAAGTTCTAACCGCTGCCAAGCACACCCTTAGAGCCTGAGCTTGCACGATATCCAGTTCTGCTAGCACAGATTTTGCTGCTAACCTCTATACAATGCTTCCATAGTCTAATCTTCATCTTATTAATGCAACATAAATACACTGCAGTGATGCAAAAACAGCACCCCATTCCAATCCAGCAAGACACCTCATAACATTTATCACATTTTTACATTTAGTAACTACATATCTAACATGTTCTCTCCATATTAATCTCAAGTCAAAGTGCACTCCCAAAAACCGAAAACTTTCAACTCTCTCCAGGTTACTTCCATACAGCTTTTTCATTGTAAAGAACATGGCTTTTGTCTTCTCCACTGAAAATTTAAGACCCCACTTTGTCCTCCACTCTTCAACTTGATAAATTCCATCTTGCATTTTCATAACTATATGTTCAATATTCCTCCCTCTTTTTCACAAGGTCCCGTCATCTGCAAACAATGACCTCCCCACTTCCGTTGGAATATTTATGAATATATTATTTATCAAAATGGAGAACAAAATTGGACTTACTACACTCCCCTGAGGTGTCCTGTTTTCTACAACATTCTGGCTTGATAGCTCTGATCCTATCTTCACCTGAATAGTTCTCCTGTTTAAAAGTCCTTAACCCAATTGAACATCGCGCCCACCCCCAATTCCCATTAAATGTAGCTTGATTAGGAGCCCCTCTTTCGATAACATATCATAAGCTTTCTCAACATCAAAAAAAATTGCAACCACTGTCTCTTTATTTACTTGAGCTTTTCTTATTTCATCCTCTAGACACAACACTGGATCCATAGTATTCCTTCCTTTTCTGAACCCGCTTTGATACGTAGCCACCATACCTCTATTTTCCAAGAAGTACACTAACCTCTCATTTATCATACGTTCCATAAGTTTGCATACACGTGACGTCAAGGCAATTGGCCTGTAGTTTCCTGGCCTGCAGGCATCTTTCCCAGGTTTCCTTATTGGAATAATTATTGCCTCTTTCGAGCTCTCTGGTATTCTCCCTTCATCCCAGACTTTGTTATACAGAAGCAGTAGTTTCTCCAGACTTCCTTCACTCAAGTGCTTTATCATACTATAACATACTTCATCTTTACCTGGCGCAGTTTTTCTTGTTTTATCTAGTACCTTTCTTAATTCTCTCATGCTGAAAGGGACATCTTGCACACCATCAAGGTTAGTTTTCTGACATAAAGCCTCCATATTTTCAGCTTTTATTCTCTCTACCTCTTCTTCCCTTCTCAGACAAATTATCGGAACTATGTGCCATAACAAAAGTGTTTGCCAACAACTCTGCCTTTTCCTTATTTGTTATTGCAGTCACATTTCCATCAACCAGAACTGTGTACCTCCACTCTCTCCTGTCCTCTCCCATCCTTTTTATCATCCCCCACACCTCTCCTACTTGAGTTGTGTTTCCAATTGAATCACAATACTTTCTCCAGTGCGTCCTTTTAGCATATCTTATTGTCCTCCTTACTACTGCCTGAGCTTGTATGTACTGAATCATATGTTGGAAGTTATGAGTTCTTTTAACCAGTTTAAATGCCGTATTTCTATTTCTCACTGCTTCCTTACAATTATCATCCCACCATGGTATTATTCTCTTCTTTGTTCTTCCTTTACTTTTAGGAATGGATTCTAATGCAGCTGATATTATACCTTGTTTTAATATGCTGTCAAGTGTTTCTATGTCCATTCCATCACTGACCTGACTTAGATATCAATCATTTTTTTCCAGAAAATTCTCCCAATTGGCTTTCTCAAGGATCCGTTTCCTACCTGTATTCTCTGTGACCAATGAGGCAGAAATATTTATCTTGCACCAGATTGGGTAATGATCACTCCCTACAGTTCCTTCTTGGTACACTAACCAATCACACACTGGTGCAATGGAGTTTGATACTAATGTAAGATCAAGCACAGATTCTTTACCTGTATTAACATCAATTCTAGTACTACTGCCATCATTTAGGCACACTAAATACTTCTCACCTAGCAACTCCTCTATTACCCGACCATTAATGTCTGTTCTGTCAGTCCCCCGTAATACATTTTGTCCATTAAAATCACTACACCAAACAACATTACTACTATTCTGCCCTTCTATCTCCTCAAGCTTGTTTAACTCTAGTCTTTTGCATGGATTATAATAATTCACAATGACCAATTCTTTCCTTTCAGCCCATATTTTTACTACCACATACTCTTGTTCACTTCCTATACCTTGTATTCTATAAGGAATATCTTGCTTCACGTAAGTTGCACGTCCTCCTCCTCCTCTCCCTCTCTCCTGTCTTGCCTTACTGCCTCATAACCATATAAAACAAAATCCAAATTAGGTTTTAACCAGGTCTCCTGGATACACACAACATCTGACTTTTCTCTCCTACTAGCTATAAACTGCTTGAAATCTTGTCCATTAGCAATCAGGCTTCTTGCATTCCATTGAAGAAGTAGCATTATTAGTAATATCAACCCACACATACTGTCTCTTGACTTGACTGTACCCTGAGTTCACCGTTTACTTCTTCCCATTTTAATCCTATCATACCCAAATGGTGCTCTGCAGCTTTCACAATAATCTGAATCCTTTCAGTTTTAGATTTGATCTCATAAGTTGCATTTACCACTCCTGCTATAAAGGTCAGCAATTTTTTCTTCTTTATCCATGCACTCTTCTTATCTTGTCTTTCTTTAGCTGCCGCATGCTCTTTGCTACATACTCCCTCATTCATTTTCTTCTGTCCTGCCAACTTGACTGCCTCAGCATATGAGACTTTTTCCTTTACCCTTATCTGTTGCACCTTCACCTCCTTTTTCAACACTTCACATCCCCAGTACACTACACTATGGTTACCTCCACAATTACAGCACTTTAGTCCCACTCTCTCTCCACATTTTCCATATTCATGCTCCCCACCACACCTTGCACATCTTCTCTTTCCTTTGCACACTTTGGCCACATACCTAAACTCCTGGCAATTGAAACACCTCATTCGTATATATTCTCTTACATTGTATCTCAGAAATCCAAAATATAACTCCTTTGGCAGCACCTTATCCTCAAATTCTACCAGAACGGTTTCAGTCTCCCTTTTCTCTGCTCCCCCTGTCATTCTTTTCACACTCTTCACTGAACCATTCCTCACACTCAAGTTCTCCACTAGCTCTTTCATATTAACACTGAGGGGAACCCTGGAGATTACCCCCTTGAAACCATTGACCCTTTGTGCTCCAACTCTTACAACCCTGGACACTTTGACTTTCCCAACATTAGTCAGCTTCATTGCCTTCTCCATCTGCTCTTCAGTTTTACATCCTATCAGCAGGTTTCCATCTCCTAAAATTCTCGCATGGTTCACTTCCCCTACTTGCCCTCTGATGATTTTTGTTAGCTTAAGCGGATCAATTTTCTTTACTCCCCCTTCCCCCTCAACTCTTACCACTACATTTAGCAATTTTGCCCTCCGGCCCTTCTCCTCAACCTCTCTTCCCTCATTTTCCGATCCACCTACACTAGACCCACCTCATTTCTTTCTCTTCTGACCCATCACCTTCTTGTTCTTAGTCCCTCTCCCCACATCTTCCCACTCACACTCCGTGCTATTGCTGTCACCATCAGTCTCCCTCCTTGCCATCCTATCAGAGTTTGCAAGGTACCACGTACAAATATCGTTCCGGACCTATACAGGCCATTGGTCAATATTGCCACAGAATGTCCCCCACAACACCCCAGCAGTTCACAGCAGCCGCCAGCCTGCCGGCCCAGAACAACTGGTCAGCCCTCTCCTCCAGCCCAGCCTAGAACCAGCAACTCAGCCAGCAACTGAAGCTGAACCAAGGAGCTATTTATGTAGCCAGCCCAAAATGTGAATCAGTTGCCTCAATTAGAGCACCCAACAGAAAAAGGGAACACCAGAAAACCTGGAATAAGGAACGATGGACCAGACCGGGAACTGGAATCCGGACTTCACGGACTGGACCATGACAAGAAAGGGCCATGAGAAGGCCTTGGCGGGCAGGATTAAGGAAAACCCCAAGGCATTCTAAAAGTATGTGAAGAGCAAGAGGATAGGATGTGACAGAATAGAACCAATCAACTGTGACAGTGAAAAAACGTGTATGGAACCGGAGGAGATAGCAGAGGTACTTATTGAATACTCTGCTTCAGTATTAAATATGGAAAAGGATCTTGGGGATTGTAGGGATAATTTGCAGTGGACTGAAAAGCTTGAGCATGTAGATATTAGGAAGAGGATGTGTTGGAGAATTTGGAAAGCATCAACTTGGATAAGACACCGGGACCAGACGAGATGTACCCCAGGCTACTGTGGGAAGCAAGGGAGGAGATTGCTGAGCCTCTGGTGATGATTTTGCATCATCAATGGAGGATGGGAGAGGTTCTGGAGGATTGGAAGGTTGCGGATATTGTTCCCTTATTCAAGACACGGAGTAGAGATAGCTCAAGAAATTATAGACCAGTGAGTCTTACTTCAATGGTTGGTAAGTTGATGGAGAGTTTCCTGAGAGGCAGGATTTATGAACATTTGGAGAGGCATAAAATGATTAGGAATAGGCAATATGCCTTATGAACCTGATTGAATTTTTTGAGGATATGACTAAACATGTTGATGAAGGTAGAGCCGTAGATGTAGTGTATATGGATTTCAGCAAGGCATTTGACAATGTACCCCATGCAAGGCTTATTGAGAAAGTAAGGAGGCATGGGATCCAAGGGGACATTGCTTTGTGGATCCAGAACTGGCTTTCCCACAGAAGGCAAAGAGTGGTTGTAGAGGGGTCGTATTCTGCATGGAGGTCAGTGACTAGTGGTGTGTCTCAGGGATCTGTTCTGGGACCTCTACTCTTTGTGATTTTTATAAATGACGTGGATGAGGAAGTGGTGGGATGGGTTAGTAAATTTGCTGATGACACAAAGGTTGGGGGTGTTGTGGATAGTGTGGAGGGCTGTCAGAGGTTACAGAAGGACATTGATAGGATGCAAAACTGGGCTGAGAAGTGGCAGATGGAGTTCAACCCAGGTAAGTGTGAGGTGGTTCATTTTGGTAGGTTGAATATGATGGCAGAATATAGCATCAATGGTAAGACTCTTGGCAGTGTGGAGGATCAGAGGGATCTTTGGGTCTGAGTCCACAGGACACTCAAAGCTGCTACGCAGGTTTACTCTGTGGTTAAGAAGGCATACAGTGCATTGGACTTCATCAACCGTGTGTTTGAAAGGGTGCAGAGGAGATTTACAAGGATGTTGCCTGGATTGGGGAGCATGCCTTATGAGAATAGGGTGAGTGAACTCGGCCTTTTCTCCTTGGAGTGACGGAGGATGAGAGGTGACCTGATAGAGGTGTACAAGATAATGAGAGGCATTGATCGTGTGGATAGTCAGAGGCTTTTTCCCAGGGCTGAAATGCATGAGAGGGCATAGTTTTAAGGTGCTTGGAAGTAGGTACAGAGGAGATGTCAGGGTAAGTTTTTTATGCAGAGAGTGGTGAGTGTGTGGAATGGGCTGTCGGCTGCAGTGGTGGAGGCGGAAACGATAGGGTCTTTTAAGAGACTCCTGGACAGGTACATGGAGCTTAGAAAAATAATGGGCTATGGATAAGGCTAGATAGTTCTAAGGTAAGGATATATTTCTCACAGCTTTTTTGGCCAAAGGGTCTGTATTGTGCTGTAGGTCTTCTAAGTTTCTATGTTTCTATGATCCAACACAAGATCAAGTCCTGTTCTGTAGCAGGTACTGAGAAAATAGATCAAAGGTAAGATAATTAGTGCACCAGTGGCAAACATTTATTTCATATATTTCTGCAAAGGTATATGTCAAGAAGGATCCTATGGCTAACTGAGTATATTTCCAATATGAAGGGAAAGAATATATCATAAAAATTATCCATAGATGGGAAGGATTTAGAGTAAGATAGGTCAAGCATAGGTAGGCATTGAGTTTGGCATGGAAGAAGTGGGCCAAAGTATATATTTCTTGCTGTATTATCAGAATCAGAATCAGGTTTATTATCGCTGGCATGTGACGTGAAATTCGTTAGCTTAGCAGCAGCAGTTCAATGCATTACGTAATCTAGCTGAGAGAGAAAACAATAATAATAAATAAAATAAAACATAATAATTAAACAAGTAAATCAATTACATATATTGAATAGATATTTTTAAATGTGCAAAAACAGAAATACTGTATGTTAAAAAAAGTGGCGTAATGTCGATTCAGGAATCGGATGGCAGAGGAGAAGAAGCTGTTCCTGAATCACTGGGTGTGTGCCTTCAGGTTACTGTACCTCCTACCGGATTGTAACAGTGAGAAAAGCGCATGCCCTGGATGCTGGAGGTCCTTAATAATGGACGCTGTCTTTCTGAGACACCGCTCCCTGAAGATGTCCTGGGTAATTTGTAGGCTAGTGTCCAAGATAGAGCTGACTAGATTTACAACCTTCTGCAGCTTCTTTCAGTCCTGTGCAGTAGCCCCTCCATACCAGACAGTGACTTATAGTCAGCAAGAGCAGAGGGAACTTTTGAAAATCAACATCAATTATAAAGAGGAAACTTGAGGCCAAGACTGAACCAGACATGATCTTATTGAATTGTGAATCAGGTCAGATTGGTTTACTTCTGCTTCTAATTCTCACATCCAGTATGCAATGGTCCAAAGTGAAACAAAAGCCCTTCCCTTTTTTTGGAGGTATATGGTTACAACAAAAATTGAATTCCTCACTCAACTCCATGGGAAAACTAAGTCCAAAAGATAAACGTGAACGCTCGGCATTTTCTTCACTAGGAGGGCAAGGGTGCCTCATAATATAAGTTCCCATTCTCCACGGGGAGGGTTAAGTGCTGGAAATAAGAGTTTCCCCATTCTCCATTAAGTGAGTAATGTGTTCCTTAAAAGTGTCAATACTTCCTCTTCTTTAATCATCATAGTTTCCAAAACTACCCTACTTGTTTCCCTTACCTTACACAATTCAATATCCTTCTCCTTAGTGAATACCGAAGAAAAGAAATTGTTTAAAATCTCCCCCATCTCTTTTGGCTCCACGCATAGCTGTTCACTCTGATTCTCTAAGGGACCAATTTTATCCCTCACTATCCTTTTGCTATTAATTTAACCGTAGAAACCCTTTGGATTTATTTTCACCTTACTTGCCAAAGTAACCTCCTATCTTCTTTTAGCTTTTCTAATTTCTTTCTTAAGATTCTTTTTACATTCTTTATATTCCTCGAACACCTCATTTACTCCATGCTGCCTATATTTATTGTAGATATCTCTCTTTTTCCAAACCAAGATTCCAATATCCCTTGAAAACCATGGCTGCTTTATTGAAGCAACAAGAAATGTTGACTGAGTCCATGGACGGTGTTGCATCCATAACTCTCATTTGTTTCTTTCACTTATGTGCAGAACAGTTTCTTTATCAAGACATTATTCATTCAGATAGGATGCTTTCTATGGTGTATGGATAAAAAATGATAAGGGTTGAAGGGAACATGTCAAATTTCATTAACTCCTGAGGAAATAGTGAACTTACTTGGCTGTGTGTCTACTTGTGTCTGTTGGACCAGGACAGGCTATTTCTGATGTTTACTCCTGGCAACTTGAACTGTTACACCATTCCCCACTCCCTCCGAACATCAATGACCAGCTCTTGTCTCATTGAGATTGAGGGAAAGGCTGTCGTCAAGCTCTTTATCTCCTTCTTGTACTTTGACACTTCTTTATTTGAGATATGACCCTCAATGGTAGTAATATCTGGAATTAAATAGTCCATCGATGTAAAGGTTCACAGGCATCTCCTCTAACCTTGTCTACTGTATTTAGTGCCTGAGACCAAGTGCAGAGACAGTGAACATTTCATAGAACACCTACACTCAATCTGTAATGGCTATCCTGAGCTTCCAGTTGCAGACCACTTCATTTCCCCTCCACACTGACCTGGCCATGCTTGGCTTTCTCTACTGTCAGGATAAAGTCCAATGCAAACTTGAGGAACAACATTTTATATTATGCACAAATTATTTTAGATTATGCATAAATTATTTACAATATTGAATTTTCCAGTTTTAGGTAACTCTCTTGAACTTTTTTTTCCTTCTTGTCCTCCCATTTTTGTCTCTATTCCCACACCCTTATCTCTTATCTTCACTCTCCTATCCCCTTACACAAACCATCTGCTGTTTATTCTTCTCTCACTCTCTCTCTATGTGCCTGCTCTGCCTGTCTCTTTCTCTCTCTCCCTCTCTCTCTCTCTCTCTCTCTCTCTCTGTCTGCTTGTCTCTCTTTCTCTCTCCCTCTCTCTCTCTTTGTCTGGTCCACCTATCCTTCACCTGCCACAGTATTTCAGTTCCATCCCCACGCACGTCTCCTACCTGTCAACTCACATCCCTCCTCAGTCTACCAATCACCTCAGTCCTTTCTTGCCACTCTTCATTTCCTCTTTCTGCTGACCATCTTGCATCTACACTCTTGGTTCTGATGCAGGGTCTTGGCCCATAATAGACAATAGACAATAGGTGCAGGAGTAGGCCATTCGGCCCTTTGAGCCAGCACCACCATTCACTGTGATCATGGCTGATCATCCACAATCAGTATCCAGTTCCTGCCTTATCCCCATATACCTTGACTCCACTATCTTTAAGAGCTCTATCTAACTCTTTCTTGAAAGAATCCAGAGAATTGGCCTCCACTGCCTTCTGAGGCAGAGCATTCCACAGATCCACAACTCTCTGTGTGAAAAAGTTTTTCCTCAACTCCGTTCTAAATGGTCTACCCCTTATTCTTAAACTGTGGCCTCTGGTTCTGGGCTCCCCCAACATTGAGAACATGTTTCCTGCCTCTAGCTGTCCAATCCCTTAATAATCTTATATGTTTCATAGAAACATAGAGAGTAGGTGCAGGAGTAGGCCATTCGGCCCTTCGAGCCTGCACCGCCATTCAGTATGATCATGGCTGATCATCCAACTCAGAACCCTGTACCCGCTTTCTCTCCATACCCCCGATCCCTATAGCTACAAGGGCCATATCTAACTCCCTCTTAAATGTAGCCAATGAACTGGCCTCAACTGTTTCCTGTGGCAGAGAATTCCACAGATTCACCACTCTCTGTGTGAAGAAGTTTTTCCTCATCTCGGTCCTAAAAGGCTTCCCCTTTATCCTTAAACTGTGACCCCTTGTTCTGGACTTCCCAACATCAGGAACAATCTTCCTGCATCTAGCCTGTCCAATCCCTTTAGAATTTTATACGTTTCAATAAGATCTCCCCTCAATCTTCTAAATTCCAGCGAGTATAAGCCTAGTTGTTCCAGTCTTTCTTCATATGAAAGTCCTGCCATCCCAAGAATCAATCTGGTGAACCTTCTTTGTACTCCCTCTATGGCAAGAATGTCTTTCCTCAGATTAGGGGACCATACTCCAGGTGTGGTCTCACCAAGGCCTTGTACAACTGCAGTAGAACCTCCCTGCTCCTGTACTTGAATCCTCTTGCTATGAATGCCAACATACCATTCACCTTTTTCACCGCCTGCTGGTACCTGCATACCCACTTTCAATGACTGGTGTATAATGACACCCAGGTCTCGTTGCACCTCCCATTTTCCTAATCGGCCACCATTCAGATAATAATCTGTTTTCCTGTTCTTGCCACCAAAGTGGATAACTTCACATTTATTCACATTAAATTGCACCTGCCATGAATTTGCCCACTCATCTAGCCTATCCAAGTCACCCTGCATCCTCTTAGCATCCTCCTCGCAGCTAACACTGCCGCCCAGCTTCGTGTCATCCACAAACTTGGAGATGCTGCATTTAATTCCCTCATCCAAGTCATTAATATATATTGTAAACAACTGGGGTCCCAGCACTGAGCCTTGCGGTACCCCACTAGTCACCGCCTGCCATTCTGAAAAGGTCCCGTTTATTCCCACTCTTTGCTTCCTGTCTGCCAACCAATTCTCTATTCACATCAATACCATACCCCCAATACCGTGTGCTTTAAGTTTGCACACTAATCTCCTGTGTGGAACCTTGTCAAAAGCCTTTTGAAAATCCAAATATACCACATCCACTGGTTCTCCCCTATCCACTCTACTAGTTACATCCTCAAAAAATTCTATAAGATTCCTCAGACATGATTTTCCTTTCACAAATCCATGCTGACTTTGTCCAATGATTTCATCACTTTCCAAATGTACTATTATCACATCTTTGATAACTGACTCTAGCATTTTCCTCACCACCGATGTCAGGCTAACCGGTCTATAATTCCCCGGTTTCTCTCTCCCTTCTCTTTTAAAAAGTTGGTTTACATTAGCCACCCTCCAATCCTCAGGAACTAATCCAGAATCTAAAGAGTTTTGAAAAATTATCACTAATGCATCCACTATTTCTTGGGCTACTTCCTTAAGCACCCTGGGATGCAGACCATCTGGCCCTGGGGATTTATCTGCCTTCAATCCCTTCAATTTACCTAACACCACTTCTCTACTAACATGTATTTCCCTCAGTTCCTCCATCTCACTAGACCCTCGGTCCCCTACTATTTCCAGAAGATTATTTATGTGCTCCTTAGTGAAGTAGTTATTCAATTGGTCTGCCATGTCCTTGTTCCCCACGATCAATTCACCTGTTTCTGAATGTAAGGGACCACACAGTTTCAATCAGATCCCCTCTCATCCTTCTAAATTCCAGTGTATACAAGCCCAGTCTCTCCAATCTTTCAATTATATGACATTCCAACCATCCCTGGAATTAACCCAGTGAACCTACGCTGCACTCCCTCCATAGCAAGAATGTCCTTCCTCAAATTTGGAGAACAAAATTGCACACAATACTCCAGGTGTGGTCTCACCAGTGCCTTGTACAGCTGCAAAAGGACTGCTTTGCTCCTATACTCAACTCCCCTTGCTATGAAGGCCAACATGCCATTAGCTTTCTTCACTGCCTGCTGTACCTGTATGCTTACTTTCAGTGACTGATGAACAAGGACACCCAGATCTCATTGTACTTCCCTTTTTCCTAACTTGACACCATTCAGATAGTAATCTGCCTTCCTGTTCTTGCCACCAAAGTGGATAACCTCACATTTATCCACATTAAACTGCATCTGCCATACATCTGCCCACTCACCCAACCTGTTCAAGTCACCCTGCATTCTCATAACATCCTCCTCACATTTCACACTGTCACCCAACTTTGTGTCATCTGCAAATTTGCTAATGTTACTTTTAATCCCTTCATCTAAATCACTAATGTATATTGTAAATAGCTGCGGTCTCAGCACCGAGCCTTGCGGTACCCCACTAGTCTCTACCTGCCATTCTGAAAGGGAGCCGTTAATCCCTACTCTTTGTTTCCTGTCTGCCAACCAATTTTCAATCCATGTCAGTATCCTATCCCCAATACCAAGTGCTCTAATTTTGCCCACTAACCTCCTATGAGGGACCTTATCAAAGGCTTTCTGAAAGTCCAGGTACATTACATCCACTGGCTTTCCCATGCTCATTTTCATAGTTACATCCTCAAAAAACTCCAGAAGATTAGTCAAGCATGATTTCCCCTTCATAAATCCATGCTGACTCGGACCGATCCTGTTACTGCTATCCAAATGTGCTGCTATTTCATCTTTCATAATTGACTCCAGCATCTTCCCCACCACTGATATCAGACTAACTGGTCTATATTTGCCTGTTTTCTCTCCCCCTCCTTTCTTAAAAAGTGGGATAACATTAGCTGCCCTCCAATCCGCAGGAACAGATCCTGAATCTATAGAACATTGGAAAATGATTACCAATGCGTCCACGATTTCTAGAGCCACCTCCTTAAGTACCCTGGGATGCAGACCATCAGGCCCTGGGGATTTATCAGCCTTCAGTCCCATCAGTTTAAATTAAATTAAAGGCATCCGTTAGTCTTGTGAGACCATGGAGCTGCACCTGGAAGGTCTTCACTCTCCAGGGCGCAGGCCTGGGCAAGGTTGTACAGAAGACCGGCAGTTGCCCATGCTGCAAGTCTCCCCTCTCCACGACGCCGATGTTGTCAAAGGGAAGGGCAAGGGCCGATACAGCTTGGCACCAGTGTTGTCACAGAGCAATGCGTGGTTAAGTGCCTTGCTCTGCTCAAGGACACAACACGCTGCCTCAGCTGGGGATCGAACCCACGACCTTCAGATCACTAGTCCAATGCCTTAACCACTTGGCCACATGGGTGCCCATCATTTGCCCAACACCATTTTCTGCCTAATGGGAATTTCCTTCAGTTCCTCCGTTACCCTAGGTCCTATATTACACTTGGGAGACTGTGTCTTTGCTAGTGAAGACAGATCCAAAGTACCTGTTCAGCTCATCTGGCATTTCCTTGTTCCCCATAATAATTACACCCGTTTCTGTCTTCAAGGGCCCAACTTTGGTCTTAACTAATTTTTTCCTCTTCACATACTTAAAGAAGCTTTTACTATCCTCCTTTATATTCTTGGCTAGTTTACCTTCGTACGTCATCTTTTCCCCCAGTATTGCCTTTTCAGTTATCTTCTGTTGCTCCTTAAAAGTCTCCCAGTCCTCTGGCTTCCCACTCATCCTTGCTATGTTATACTTCCTCTCTTTTGTTTTTATACTGTCCTTGACTTCCCTTGTCATCCACGGTTGCCCCTTAGTCCCGTTAGAATCATTCTTCCTCTTTGGAATGAACTGATCCTGCACCTTCTGTATTATTCCCAGAAATACCTGCCATTGTTGTTCCATTGTCATCCCTGCCAGGGTATCTTTCCAGTCAACTTTGGCCAGCTTCTCTCTCATGGGTCCATAGTCCCCTTTGTTCAACTGTAAAACTGTCACTTCTGATTTTCCCTTCTCCCTTTCAAATTGTAGATTAAAACTTATCATATTATGGTCACTACCTCCTAATGGCTCCTTTACCTCAAGTTCCCTTATCAAATCTGGCTCATTACACAACATTAAATCCAGAATTACCTTCTCCCTGGTAGGCTCTAATACAAACTGCTCAAAGATCCCATCTCTGAGGCATTCCGCAAACTCCCTTTCTCTGGGTCCACAACCAACCTGATTTTCCCAGTCTACCTGTATGTTGAAATTCCCGATAACAACTGTAGTATTACCTTTGCAACATGCCAATTTTAACTCTTGAATTTAATTTGCTTCCTATATCCAGGCTACAGTCTGATAATTCCCCCCATCTGGGTGCTTGACCCGCTGAATTTCTTCGGCAAACAGCATCTGCAGTTTCTTCTGTCTCAGTGGCTGGTGAAATGCCTTTATGTTGAGCTCTGTGGCACCAAGAAAATTAGTTCCACATGCTTTCTCTTTTATGAGAGCGGCATGGATATTACATTGAATTAGCTTCCCACAATCTCGTTGGGAATGGTACGAATGCTGCAGAGATTCCGTTCCTGTGCAAGGTCTTCTGTCACCACCTGGTGGTTTTGTTGAGAAGTTCAGCCATTTCAGACCAGCAAGAATCAGGATTGTTGCTCATTCCTGTGATTTTAACCTGTGCTTATAGAATTGTTACCAATTTATGAGGCTGGGTATGTAAACAATGTCATCTGTGCTAATTGAGAGACAGTTTAGGGGCTGAGAGCAGAGTGCTGAGTTACTTGGAGGATTTGGTGGTAAGTTCTGAGACCTGACCTGAAATCTACTCTGTTTTGTATTTACAATTATAGTGATTAAACCTGAGGCAACCCTATCCTTTTTGCTACAAATTACTCCAGCATTTGTGGGAGGCACATATTTATGCAAATATGCACAGGCACATGTTGAGATATGTTGAGATGTTGAGATATGTTGAGATATTTTCAGAATGGCAGGCGGTGACTAGTGGGGTACCGCAAGGCTCAGT
Source organism: Mobula birostris (assembly GCF_030028105.1). Lineage (NCBI taxonomy): Eukaryota > Metazoa > Chordata > Chondrichthyes > Myliobatiformes > Myliobatidae > Mobula > Mobula birostris. Next base: position 98,012,478 of record NC_092376.1, read on the forward strand.
GCTGGGACCCCAGTTGTTTACAATATATATTAATGACTTGGATGAGGGAATTAAATGCAGCATCTCCAAGTTTGTGGATGACCCGAAGCTGGGTGGCAGTGTTAACTGTGAGAAGGATGCTAAGAGGATGCAGAGTGACTTGGATAGGTTGGGTGAGTGGGCAAATTCATGGCAGATGCAATTTAATATGGATAAATGTGAAGTTATCCACTTTGGTGGCAAAAATAGGAAAACAGATTATTATCTGAATGGTGGCCGATTAGGAAAAGGGGAGGTGCAACGAGACCTGGGTGTCATTATACACCAGTCATTGAAAGTGGGCATGCAGGTACAGCAGGCGGTGAAAAAGGCGAATGGTATGCTGGCATTTATAGCGAGAGGATTCGAGTACAGGAGCAGGGAGGTACTACTGCAGTTGTACAAGGCCTTGGTGAGACCACACCTGGAGTATTGTGTGCAGTTTTGGTCCCCTAATCTGAGGAAAGACATCCTTGCCATAGAGGGAGTACAAAAAAGGTTCACCAGATTGATTCCTGGGATGGCAGGACTTTCATATGAAGAAAGACTGGAACAACTGGGCTTGTACTCGTTGGAATTTAGAAGATTGAGGGGGAATCTGATTGAAAGGTATAAAATCCTAAAGGGATTGGACAGGCTAGATGCAGGAAGATTGTTCCCGATGTTGGGGAAGTCCAGAACAAGGGGTCACAGTCTGAGGATAAAGGGGAAGCCTTTTAAGACCGAGATTAGGAAAAACTTCTTCACACGGAGAATGGTGAATCTGTGGAATTCTCTGCCACAGGAAACAGTTGAGGCCAGTTCATTGGTTATATTTAAGAGGGAGTTAGAATTGGCCCTTGTGGCTATGGGGATCAGGGGGTATGGAGGGAAGGCTGGGGCGGGGTTCTGAGTTGGATGATCAGCCATGATCATAATAAATGGCGGTGCAGGCTCGAAGGGCCGAATGGCCTATTCCTGCACCTATTTTCTATGTTTCTATAAAGGCTACATGTACCATGTTGACACAACCATAGGATGTCCGAAAGAACTTTACAGTTTTGAGATGTGGTTATTGATGGAATGTAAGAAATGCAGTAGGGAATTCATCAATAGAAACATTTGACAAAATGCTATCTTTATAATGAGCTTAGTGATGTTGCCTCTTGATCTTCAGTACAGTATTGTATAATCTCCTAGGTCCCTATGAAGAGGCCATGGTTAAGCATCTAATCAGAAACATGGCACCCCTGCAATGTTAGTAACTCTATAAGTTTCTGAAGTGTGATTTGAACCTCAACTGTCTGTCTCTGTGGTGAGAATTTTACCATAGTACATTCTTATGATGTGATCTATTGTGTTTTCAAAGTGCTTTTGTTAAAAATTCCACCTGAAAATATTCCGATTCAACTGATGTTACTTGCAGTAAAGAAAGATCCTGGAAAGAAATCAAATGATGCAACTATTAGTCCGTGCATCAGGAAATGTGAAGCAAGCATGCAGAAACCTAGAACAGACAGCCTATGTAGTGATATCAAGCACTCTCATCTCAGACAAGAGATGGGGATCTGAACTGACACTCGTAGTGTTATCCAGAATATAAATAGGATTTTCCAGTGAAGATGTTTCCAGTGTAAAGGATAACAACTGAAGAAAGGCAAATGGAATTGTAAAATACAATTAACAGGGCATTTAAAGGCACTACTGGGAATCCTGTTCCAGCCAGAAATACCCAGACTATTATTTGGCTCTGTGCTTGTGCCATTTAAAGACAGGCACACCTCACGATATGGATACAAAATGTGGTTATTCTGTCCTTTGATAATTTGAGGACTGTCTGAACATGAACACTGAGTGTTCAAACTCTGGAGATCTTGGGGAATGAAATGGAAAGAAGCATAGAGGTGGCATCTAACTGCGGTTCATGGGGTAGTTAGATGGAGGGGATGGATGAAGAGGGAGTTGAATAAGGTCCTCTGAATGTGTATTCGGGAAACTTCAAAAACCTGAAGAGCTTTAATGATCTAACACAAGAACTTAAAGCAAGCAAAGTCATCTTTTCTTCCTTTTGTTGTCTCTGGCCTTATCAGATGCAGTGAGCCTGCCCTGTTTTTTGAAAAAGATTTTTTTTAAAGAAATTTACATAAAGATAAGGCGATTTATTTTCCTGTTGGAGGGTGGTGAGAGATTGGAACTCTCTTTCTCAAAAGGTGACAGGAAAGGGGATTTTCAAAGTATTAGTGAAGGAGCAGATAATTGAGCCATGGTGTACAAAAATAATTAATGGAGAAGTAGATGGAAACTACCTCACCAGGAATGGATGGGATGCATCCTAGGATTTTGAGAGAAGCAAGAGAAGAAATCATGAGACAATGACAATAAATTTCCAGTCAGTGTTCTTCAGGTACAGAAGTAATGTTAGGGGATCAGAGAGTAATGATTGCTATTCCCATGTTCACAAGTATGGCTGAGGATAGGCCCAGTAACTAGAAAACAGTCAGTTTAGCGTCAGTGATGGGAAAGCTTTAACAAACATTGACCTGGTACAGATCTAATAATCATCTTGGGTGAATGTATTAATAAAGGGAGACCAGCACAGATCTTTAAAAGTTAATCATATTCAACCAATTGCATGTTTTTTTTTTCATGAGGGAATGAATGAGGTTGATGAAAATGCTCATTAGCTCTTCTCTTTATATTTTTTTCCAATACCTTCTTTACCACTGATGATAGACTTACAGATCTGTAATTACCAGGTTCCTCCTTGCTGAGCTTTTCAAAAAGAGGGTCCAGATTTGCCATCTTCCATTCATCTGGTACCATACTTGTGGACAGTGGAAATGCAAAATTCTCTTCCTTTCTTTTCTTCAGCAGTCTGGGATAAACCTCATATGGTCCTGGGGAATTAATCCACCCTTCAACCCTCCGAGGAAATGAGCACAGTTAACCCCTATATCAATGTTATCCATACAAAGGAAACGAGCACAGTTAACCCCGAGATCAGTGTTATCCATACAATGGAAGTGAGCACAGTTAACCACTATATCAGTGTTATCCATACAAAGAAAATGTGCACAGTTAACCCCGAGATCAATGTTATTCTTACAATGGAAACAGGCGCAATTAACCCCTAGATCAATGTTATCCATACAATGGAAAATTATCCTTATGAAATTCACAAATCACTACAAAAGTCTGAGATATGGAATCTCAGATTTGATTTTACAGAATTTATGTGGGGGGAGAAGTTAAATAAATAAACATGAAATATGAAATAAAGCACATTTTGTCTTTTTATTTTTTTCAATTTACATTTTTTGACACAGACATAGATAAAGTGGTGGTATTTTAGCATGGTAAATTCTCTGTGCTGTCAAGTGGATATTTTATGAATTTTCCATACTATTTATTCACAAGATGTCTAACACCAGTCTATAAATTTATGTACTCGTTGCAAGCCTAAATGACCATTGTTATTTATTGTGAGTTATATCATTAAACTATACTAACTATATTTGATATGCATTTAAAAATGTATGTCTGGAAGGTAATTAGCATCAGCAGTTGCTTGTGTCTCCAAAGGCAGCTGCTGGCCGCATAAGAGGTTTGCTTTGGAAACTTACAAGGTGGCCCCCATGCTGTTCACCAGCAGCTGTGTACTATCATTACTCTTGAGAGAAAACATCCTGTAGGACTGCATTTGCATTTATATTACAAATTTAATTAGAAATAGAGTTATCTTTATGGAAAATTGTGGAACGAATGGTTTTCTTGCAATGCAAACATTCTATGTGTGGATTGCATGTACATCCTCTTTATTTTTGGAGTTTTGCGCTAGAATTCATCTATGCTTTTACTGAATTCTCCAACAATAAAATATGTTTCCTTTATGAATACTAATGAAAAGTATTCATATCCTCTCTTCTTAATAAGGCCATATTCTTTCTTTTTAATTTTGCCCTTGGAATATTTATAATATTTATCATCCTGCCCTCTAGTGATATTTCATAACTTCTCTTTGCCTTCCCTATTTTCTTTTTAAGCACATAACCACACTAATGGATCTCACATAATAATTGCCCCAAATCTGCATGTGGCAGGTTCTCTGTACCTGCCACATGCTTCCTGTCTTCTCTTTATCCAACCTTCCATATTCCTTGGTTCTCTATACTTCTGCTCTCAACCTCTCTCCTTCTGGAAAGGGAAGGATAGAGTTTCCATGACCTTCCACATCATCAGTGTCTCCATTCAATAGGTTGTCCTTTGCGAACCCCACCAACCTGTACGAGATTCCATCAACCAACACGTATTCCCCTCCCATTCCAGAACTTCAAAGTAACTATCCCCTTCCTGTATCCTCACTGACTTCCCTAATCTTATGACCCTTCCACATTACTGATCTCTTCTTTTCCTGTCTTCCAGGGATCCTAATAGTCCTTCCAAGTGGAATAGGAGGGCACTTGCACTTCTTCCAAACTCGTTTAGCAATCAGTGTTCAAAATATGATTGGGTAACCACTTACTGGATTACTGACATTCAGTCTGCAAAGGTTGACTCTTGCCTGCAACCTTAACTTGTCATCCTGCTCCCACTCTGTCCTGAACCATTGCAATCTATCTTTATAAGGTTATGAAACAGAAGCTCATCTTCTGTCTGGATATGTTGTAGCCCTCTGTATCCAATGATTTTCAAGTAATTTGTTCTCTTTGTTTACATCAGAAATGGCCATTTCTGTTCTTGGTCACCTGTTTGTGATTATTGACACAGTTTCCCTCTCCATGATTATAGTTTGGCTGACCCAACAGGTCCAATGACCTGTATTTTGCAACTTTTAAGTGATTTTGATATGTTCCCAGTGTCACCCTGCCCTGCCCTACCTTTAGAGCCTTTGACCACATTTTTCCTGTGAGTGTACATGGAATACCCTGTCAGAGGGAGTAGTGGAAGCAAAGATACTGACAGCGTTTAGGAAATGTTTAGATGAACCCTTGAATCACCTAGGCATAGGAGGCTCAGCACTAAGTATTGACAGATGGGATCAATATGGATAGGTCTATTTTGTTCCATTTTTAATCAGATGGGCTGAAATGCCTGTTTCCATGCTAATTAACACTATTATTAACATGATCACATCAAAGATTACTTGTAAAGTTAATCTACAGAATGATGGTTATCAGTTCAGATCTATTTTTGTACAACACATTGAAGTTGAAACAAAGCAATTGATGTTTATTATAATTCTCAGAATTATTTTGTTGACAAAAATAATCTTATGAGACAAATCCATTGTGGCGTTCTGCCCCAGGTCTAATATATACTATATCATCAACATTTCAATCCAACTTTCCATCACAGTCCATTGAGTTTCATGTTCATCAGCAAACTAATCCGGTGCATTCAGCAGCACCGGGAAACCTTGTCAGTAGGCAAACTAAAAATAAACACTATTGAGGTTATAAACTACAATGTTAGCCATTGCGACAGATTTTGCATGGGATTCAAAAGCCCAACTGTACTAAATTATACACTAGACCTTATCAGTACCTCTAACAGGATCTGCTTTTAATTCAGACAACCAGTATCTACAGTTCTTCACTTTCAAATACATCTTTCACTTTTATTGTAGACTATCACTTGCAGCAAAACTCTATTGTTAATTTTTTTGTTTTAAACACAAATACATATAAGTAATTTAAAACACATTTCATGGTACAAGGTTCAAATCACAAATGATGTATTTTGTTATGCAACAGCCTAGGTGAAACAAGCTGATTTCATCCACTTTTGTATTTTTTCTCAGTTATATTTACAATCAGTCAAGCCGGAGGACATGCTTTACGAAGCAAGGGGTGCATAACCGTGTATTATGGGATGCATGAAAGACAAGGATAACCCTGAAGTCTGTACATACCCACGTCTTCAAAATGTGTGAATGAGTCCCTCTGCTCTCACAGAGTAATTCATAAAACTAAGGGCTGCACAGTGGCAGGTGATGCTGAAAGAAGGAGAATGAGCCAATATGTTAGGTGTAGGTCAAATGGATTGGGAATTGCAGAAGTTATTTTGGTTCTTAAGGATGGAAATCTATTGATGAGAGCAGTTGGTGAGGCAGGGGAACGGAATTGTGTTTTGGAGAGTTTGATAGACATGATCAGTTGGTTTGATGGGATGCTGTGATGGGACACTGTTATGGGACGGTGTGGTGGGGCAGTGTGATGGGACAGTGTGATGGGACGGTGTGATGGGACGGTGGGATGGGACGGTGGGATGGGATGGTGTGATGGGAGTGTGTGATGGGATGGTAGGATGGGATGGTGTGTTGGGACGGTGTGATGGAACGGTGTGTTGGGACACTGATGGGACGGTGTGATGGGAGTGTGTGATGGAATGTTGTGATGGGACGGTGTGATGGGAGTGTGTGATGGGAGTGTGTGATGGGACGGTATGATGGGACGGTGGGATGGGAGTGTGCGATGGGACGGTGTGATGGGATGGTGCGATGGGATGGGTCGGTGTGATGGGACGGTGTGTTGGGACACTGTGATGGGTCGGTGTGATGGGTCGGTGTGTTGGGACCGTGTGATGGGACACTGTGATGGGACGGTGTGATGTGATGGGATGGTGTGATGTGACGGGACGGTGTGTTGGGATGGGTTGGTGTGATCGGACGGTATGATGGGACGGTGTGTTGGGACACTGTGATGGGAGTGTGTGATGGGACGGTGTGATGGGATGGTGTGTTGGGACACTGATGGGACGGTGTGTTGGGATACTGTGATGGGACGGTGTGTTGGGACCGTGTGATGGGACACTGTGATGGGACGGTGTGATGGAACGGTGTGTTGGGACACTGTGATGGGACGGTGTGATGTGATGGGACGGTGTGATGTGATGGGACGGTGTGATGGGATGGGTCGGTGTGATCGGACGGTATGATGGGACGGTGTGTTGGGACACTGTGATGGGAGTGTGTGATGGGACGGTGTGATGGGATGGTGTGTTGGGATACTGTGATGGGACGGTGTGTTGGGACAGTGTGTTTGGTGTTGTATTTTTGGGAGTTGTTTGTTTGGATGTGAGGGCAGTACCTATCTCTGAGGGCTAATCATAATCCTCCCTTCCATTGTGACATTGAGCTAAATACAGAGTTACAGAAAATGCAATTGAAGATACTTAACATCTCTGCAGTGGAGGGAGAACACGATCCACTTTCATTTTGTTCTTGTTTAAAAAGATCTAAGAGTTCCAACTGGCTGCTTTGAGCATTGACAGTCAGCCTGATGTATAGCTGTGTCTATGGAGCTGCAGGATATATCAGTGTGCACTGTTTCCTCTGTCCTCCTCGCTGATCTTTGCCATCAATCAGCATAAGTGGCGCCTGTGTATGGTACTCCACAAGTTCGGTCACTGAACCGAAGTTCTGCAGAATAAATCAAAACAATTTGAGTACAATGCCAAGGTTTGTAATGAATTATTTGGATCCGGGTGGCTTTGTAAAAGAATCATCGATTTGGTCTTTGCTGAAGTGTTGTTGAATTTCTCTCACACTTCAGGTCTTGGAAAGGGTTCAAAGATTTACTCAAGAAGACCATAGCTATTAAATTATGGACTGGGATTATCAATGGGGAAGATGGAAATTCAAGCATTGGTGTTAAAATTATCCAGTTTTTCTTATCACATCATTCCTGATTGGCCTGTGCCTTGTTGTGGACTTGGGGATGGGGAAGTATCAGTAGATACTTTGCCAATCCCTATATTAATTTTGTATATTTCAATAAGATTGTCATGTTCTCCTAAATTTAAAAGGATACATGGATCAATTTGCCTATCTTTTCTCATAAACTCCTCTCCCAGGTATCAATCAATGATTCCTCTTTGCATTCCTTGACATCCTTCCTTTGAAAATGAAACCAGGACCCCACATGATTGCAGTAAGACGTCTCTATTCTTCTCCTCCAAACCTTTTTCTATGTATTCCTGTACCTGTGTGTTAACTTTCCAGTGACTTGAGTACCAAAGCACCCAGTACCTCTGTGAAGCATCTTCCAATCTCTCACCATTTAAACATTACCCCGCATTTCCCTTTTTCCTTACCAAACTTGATGATCACATGTTTCTACATCTCTCTCTCTCTCTCTCTCTCTCCCCCTCTCCTTCTCTCTCGCTATCCATCCCATAGGATGATGATGGTTCCTTTCAGTCAGTTAGTGGGGTGGTACCTCACTCCTCAGAAAGGAACAGCGTGTGTGTGAGTAGATTTTAGGTGAGTAGGGGGTTGCACAGGTCCAGACCCACCCTCTCGATATCCCCTCCCGGATCCAGTGGCATGGTGAGGTCCAAGACGGCTGGGGGAACTTCTGTTGCAGTGAATGTCCTTTCTGCGCTTTGCAGCACGTGTTTGCTAGATGGCTGTTGACCCTACAAGAGGGTTCATCTGTCCTTTGGCAGGTCTTGTTTTTCATCCTGCAGGGTGTCTAGCCACCCTCCTCAGCAGGCAAGCCTGGTGGGGGAGCTGGTTTAGTCGCCGACCACCTGACCATGCGACAGGTAGTACTGGGTTACATGGAACCAGTAGCACTCAGATGAGTGACCTGACCAGACGTTTCTACATAGTATTTCTTTGGTCATGTTCCTGGCCAATCTGTTAGCCAAATTTTATTTCCCTGCAAATGCTCTGTAACCTTCACACAACCACATGGTGTTTTTGTTATCAGCAAACTTGCCTACATTACAATTTTGTTCAGAATTCTGAACAGGTTCTGAACAGCTGGGCTCTATCACCAGTCCTTTGGCACCTTATTTACATGCACCTAGCCCAAAATTTAATCTTATTGTTATCTGCCTATTAACCAGTCCTCGATCCATGCCAGTGACATGATCTCCCTTTCATTAAACCACGCTGATCCTGCCTAATCCAGATACTATTACCTAACAACACGCATAAAAGTTGCTGGTGAACGCAGCAGTCTGGCCAGCATCTCTAGGAAGAGGTACAGTTGACATTTTGGGCCGAGACCCTTCATCAGGACTATTACCTAAGTGCTCTGTTACCATTTCCTTAAAAATATTTTCCAGAATTTTCCCTACAGCTGTCAGGTAGATAGTTATGTACTTCAGAGCTCTAATCTTAACTCATGGGACCTCCCAAACTGTGAGATTCTTTCTAGAATCTCTGCAATTTCAAAGTACTGGTTGGGATAAGTAGTTTTGATACAGTTCAGGGTAGTTTACTCATATTGTGGAAGAGTTTAGGAGGTATTGCCAATTGAATAAGGAATAATGACCATTAACTAGTGTATAGACATTGATGCTGATTGGCCGGGCCAAGTGCCCTATTTGTCTGCTAAATGTTCTCTATTATTCTATGCAATAAACACAAGAAAAACATATGAGATACTACTCAACTCACTTCCTTTCCTCTGAGTCCAGTTCCCAACAGGTACATAGCGACGTCTGCCTGATAGCGGATTTGAATGTTGTATACCTTGTCCCCGTACAGTACCATCAGGACAAAAGGGTGTTCACTGTTTCTCCGTGAGCTGTCTCTGACTAAGAATGTCCCATCCTGAAAAGCAATATATGAACTGAAAGTCAGTAATACTGGGAGATCCCAGTGGCAAAAGATGGTACAGTTTGCTGCAGAGTGTAAGAGTGTCCATCATCAAACATCACGATGAATCATATTATTGAGCTGCAGCCCTTAGTGATTTTCAGCATTAGACTACTTGACACAATAACAATCACACCCCTTTGGATACTGTGGGGGGCAGGGAAGACCTTCCAGGGAAAGCTACAGCAGTATCATTGGGGCAGATTTCCAAGAGCTATTGAGGAGAGTTTCAACTTATTTTGCAGAGGAATAGGAACCAGAAGGATATGTCAGACAATGGGGCAGTTAGTATATAGGCAGATGCAGTCACTGAGGGAAAGGGCAAAATTGCAGTCAGTGGGTATCAGGAACAAGGATGAATTTAGAGCATAGGTCAGTACATGGAACTACGATGTTGTGGCCATTACAAAGATTTGGCTGTTACAGGGTCAGAAATGGCTGCTCAATGTTTCAGGCATGAGAAGTTTAAAAAAGGGACAGGGATGGTGATAAAAATGTGTGGGGGTGTAGTATTGTTAATAAGAGAGTATCACAACTGCAGAAAAAGAAGATGTTGTGGAGTAAATGTTTACTGAGTCAGTGTAGCTGGAAGTCAGAAACAAGAAGGGAGAGGTATTCTATAGAAACACCCCCTTCCCCCATCCCAACAGGGACAGAGACACCGAGGAACAGATTGGGAGGCAGATTTGGAAAGGTGCAAAAATAACAGGCTTGTTGTGATGGGGCTCCAACTTCCCTAGTATTGATTTCCATCTTAGTGCAAAAGGTTTGAATGGGGTAGAATTTGTTAGGTGCATCCACGAAAGGTTCTCGACTCAATAAGCTAACGAGAGAAGAGGCCACACCAGATCTGCTGCTCGGCAATGAACCAGGTCAGGTGTCAGATCCCTCAGTGGGTAAGCATTTTGGAGACAGTGACCAAAATCTCCCAGACCATTGGAGAGGGATAGGAACTGATGGTATGGGGAAGTATTGATTTCTAGGGAAGGAGAATCATGATACCATCAGGCAGGAACTGAAAAGCATAAATTGGAATGGATGCACAACAGAAATATGGAGGTTGTTTGGAATCATAGAAATCTACAGTACATTACAAGCCCTTTGGCCCACAACGTTGTGCCGACCATGTAATCTACTCTAGAAACTGCCGAGAATTACCCTACCACATAGTCCTCTACTTTTCTAAGCTCCATGTATCCAAGAGTTTCTTAAAAGACCCTACTTTAGTGAGCATATGAAGGGAGTTCTGGATAGATATGTCCCTTTGAGGCAGGGAAAAGTGGTGGGTTAAGGAATCATGTTTGATAAGAGATATGGAAGTTGTGAGGAAAAAAGCTTACTTTCTAGTCATGAGGGAAAAAGCTTACTTAAGGTTTCAGAAATAAATTCGTAAGATATAGCAGTAGAATTAGGCCTTTTGGCCCATCGAGTCTACTCTGTCATTTCATCATGGCTGATCTACTTTTCCTCTCAGCCACAATCTCCGGCCTTCCAGCCGTAACCCATCATGCCCTGACCAATATAAAATGTATCAGCCTCTGCCTTAAATATACATAAAGACTTTGCATCCACAACTGCCTCAAGCAAGGAATTCCATGGATTCACCACTCTCTGGCTAATGAAATTCCTCCTCATCCCCATTCTAAAAGGATGCCCCGCTATTCTGAGGCTGTGTCCTCTGGTCTTAGACTCTCCCACCATCCTTTCCACATTGACTCTATCAAGGCCTTTCACTTGCGATAGGTTTCCATTAGGGCCACCCCTCATTCTTCTAAATTCCAGTGAATACAGCCATGAAGCATCAAACTCTCTTCATGTGACAAGCCATTTAATCCTGAAATCACATTTGTGAACCTCCTTTGAACACTCTCCAGTTTCAGCACATCCTTTCTCAGGTAAGGGGCACAAATTTGCATACAATACTCCAACTGAGCCCTCATCAGTGCTTTATAAAGTCTCAACATTACATCCTTGCTTTTATATTCCAGTCCACTTGAAATGAATGCTAACATTGCGCTTGCCTTCCTCACCACAGACTCAAATTGCAAATTAATCTTGAGGGAATCCTGCAAAAGGGCTCCTAAATCCCTTTGCATCTCAGATTTTTATATTTTCTCTCCATTTAGAAAATAGCCAACCCTTTCATTTCTTTTACCGAAGTGTATGACCATACACTTCCTGACACTGTATTCCATCAGCCATTTCTTTGCCCATTCTCCTAATCTGTCTGTCCTTCTGTACCCCGCCTAGTTCCTCAAAATTATTGGCCCTTCCACATTTCTTCGTATCATCCACAAACTTTGCAACAAAGCCATCAATTCCATCAACCAAATCATTGACATAACTTAAGAAGAATTGGTCCCAACATAGATCCCTGCAGAACACCACTAGTCACCGGCAGCAACCAGAAAAGATTCTCTTTATTCCCACTCTTTGCCTTCTACCAATCAGCCACTGCTTTATCCATGCTCGAATCTTTCCTGTGTTTCTATGGGCTCGTAGATTGCTAAGCAGCCTCATGTGTAGCACCTTATCAAAGGCTTTCTGAAAATCCAAGCACACAACATCAACCAATTCTCCTTTGCCTATCTTGCTTATTATTTCTTCAAAGGATTGTCAGGCAAGATTTTCCCTTGAGGAAACTATACTGACTATGGCCTATTTTATCATCTCCCTTCAAGTACCCCGAAACCACATCCTTAACAATTGACTCAACCACTGAGATCAGACTAACTAAATTTCCTTTTTTCTGTCTCTTTCCATTCTTGAAAAGTGGAGTGACACTTTCAATTTTCCAGTCTTCCAGAATCATTCGGAATCTAGTGATTCTTGAAAAAATATTTACCAATGCCTCCACAATCTCCTCAGCCACTTCTTTTAGAAGCCTAGGGTGCAGACTATCTGGTCCAGGTGACTTACCTATCTGCAGGCCTTTCTGTTTCCCAATGACCTTCTCTCTAGTAATGGTAACTTCACACACTTCATGACCCCTGACACCTGGAACTTCCACCATACTACTAATGTCTTCCACAGTGAAGACTGATGCAAAATATTTATTCAGTTTGTCAGCCGTTTCCTTGACCTCATTACTACCTCTCCAGCACCGTTTATCAGTGGCCTGAAATCCATTTTTGTCTCTCTTTTACACTTTATGTATCCAAAGAAACTTTTGTTATCTTCTTTAATATTATTGACTAGATTACTTATGTGTTGCATCTCTACCTAATGACTTTTTAGTTGCCTTCTGTTAGTATTTAAAAGCTTCCCAATCCCCTTACTTCCCACTAATTTTTGCTCTATTATATGCCCTCCCTTTGGCTTTCATGTTGGCTTTAACTTCCTTTTTTAGCTGTGGTTGTGTCATCTTGTCTTTAGAATACTCCTTCCTCTTTAGGATATATATATATATATATATATATATCCTATGCCAATAGACAATAGGTGCAGGAGTAGGCTATTCGGCCCTTCAAGCCAGCACCGCCATTCACTGTGATCATGGCTGATCATCCACAATCAGTATCCAGTTCCTGCCTTATCCCCATAATCTTTGATTCTGCTATCTTTAAGAGCTTTATCCATCTCTTTCTTGAAAGCATTCAGAGACTTGGCCTCCACAGCCTTCTGGGGCAGAGCATTCCATACATCCACCACTCTCTGGGTGAAAAAGTTTTTCCTCAACTCCGTTCTAAATGGCCTACCCCTTATTCTTAAACTGTGGCCTCTGGTTCTGGACTCACCCATCAGCAGGAACATGCTTCCTGCTTCCAGCGTGTCCAATCCTTTAATAATCTTATATGTTTCAATAAGGTCCCCTCCCAGCCTTCTAAATTCCAGAGTATACAAGCCCAGTCGCTCCAATCTTTCGACATATGACAGTCCCGCCATCCCGGGAGTTAATCTTGTGAACCTACGCTGCACTCCCTCAATAGCAAGAATGTCATTCCTCAAATTTGGAGACCAAAACTGCACACAGTACTCCAGGTGTGGTCTCACCAGGGCCCTGTACAGCTGCAGAAGGACCTCTTTGCTCCCATACGCAACTCCCCTTGTTATGAAGGCCAGCATGCCATTAGCTTTCTTCACTGCCTGCTGTACTGGCATGCTTGCTTTCAGTGACTGATCTACAAGAACACCTAGATCTCGTTGTACTTCCCCTTTTCCTAAGTTGACTCCATTTAGATAATAATCTGCCTTCCTATTCTTACCACCAAAGTGGATAACCTCACATTTATCCACATTAAACTGCATCTGCCTTGCATCTGCCTACTCAGTCAGCCTGTCCAAGTCACCCTGCATTCTCATAACATCCTCCTCACATTTCACACTGCCACCCAGCTTTGTGTCATTGGCAAATTTGCTAATGTTACTTTTAATTCCCTCATCTAAATCATTAATATATATTGTAAACAGCTGCGGTCCCAGCACTGAACCCTGCGGTACCCCACTGGTCACCGCCTGCCATTCCAAAAAGGACCCATCAATCGCTACTCTTTGTTTTCTGTCAGCCAGCCCATTTTCAATCCATGTCAGTACTCTGCCCCCAATACCATGTGCCCTAATTTTGCCCACTAATCTCCCATGTGGGACTTTATCAAAGGCTTTCTGGAAGTCCAGGTACACTACATCCACTGGCTCTCCCTTGTCCATTTTCATAATTACATCCTTAAAAAATTCCAGAAGATTAGTCAAGCACGATTTCCCCTTCGTAAATCCATGCTGACTCGCACCAATCCTGTTACTGCTATCCAAATGTGTCGTAATTTCATCTTTTATAATTAACTCCAGCATCCTTCCCACCACCTTGGAGATGTCAGAAATGGCTGGGAGAGAAAATTAAACGATTTCACTATTTCAACAAGTTTGGACCTATGAAGAAATTGACGGTATCATAAATCATCTTGGATGATACAATGAAAGTAAAGATTTGGAGGATGTAGCATTGTATGAAGGCAGTCCATTATCTGCACTGAGTGTCTGCTCTGATTTTGTTCATTGAATGCACTGGATGACTTCCTCCATTGATAACTATTAGGAGCTAATGCACAGCTTTATAGTACTGTAGTACTATTGGTAGTGTTCTAATTTGTTCTGTGCTTGATTTAAATACATAATTTATTACTCATTTTGTCCTTATTTAGATCTTTTTAACTATCTCCATGAAACTTTGGCTAATTGGGGCAGCCGTCCCAACACGTCCAAATAAATAGAATCCATAGAAACATAGAAAACATACAGCACAATACAGGCCCTTCGGCCCATAAAGTTGTACCAAACATGCCCCTACCATAGAAATCACTAGGGTTACTAATAGCCCACTATTTTTCTAAGCTCCAAGTACCTATCCAAAAGTCTCTTAAAAAGATCCTATTGTATCCGCCTCCACCACCGTTGCTGGCAGCCCATTCCACGCACTCACCATTCTCTGCGTAAAAAACTTACCCTTGACATCTCCTCTGTACCTGCTCCCCAGCACCTTAAACCTGTGCCCTCTTCTGGCCACCATTTCAGCCCTGAGAAAAAGCCTCTGACTATCCACACGATCAATGCCTCTCATCATCTTATACACCTCTATCAGGTCACCTCTCATCCTCCGTCACTCCAAGGAGAAAAGGCCGAGTTCATTCAACCTGTCATCATAAAGCATGCTCCCCAATCCAGGCAACATCCTTGTAGATATCCTCTGCACCCTTTCTATGGTCTTCACATCCTTCCTGTAGTGAGGCGACCAGAACTGAGCACAGTACTCCAAGTGGGGTCTGACCAGGGTCCTATATAGCTGCAACATTACCTCTTGGCTCCTAAATTCAATTCCATGATTGATGAAGGCCAATAAACCGTGTGCCTTAAACAGAGTCAACCTGCACAGCTGCTTTGAGCATCCTATGGACCCAGACTCCAAGATCTCTCTTATCCTCCACACTGCCAAGAGTCTTACCATTAATACTATATTCCGCCATCATATTTGACCTACCAAAATGAACCACTACACACTTATCTGGGTTGAACTCCATCTGCCACTTCTCAGCCCTATTTTGTAACCTATCAATGTTCCGCTGTAAACTCTGACAGCCCTCCACACAATCCACAAAACCCCCAACCTTTGTGTCATCAGCAGACATACTAACCTATCCTTCCACTTCCTCATCCAGGTCATTTATAAAAACCATGAAGACTAAAGGTCCCAGAACAGATCTTTGAGGCACACCACTGGTCAATGACTGCGATACAGAATTTGACCCGTCTACAACCACTCTTTGCCTTCTGTGGGCAAGCCAGTTCTGGATCCACAAAGCAATGTCCCCTAGGATCCCATGCCTCCCTACTTTATCAATAAGCCTTGCACAGTGTACCTTATCAAATGCCTTACTGAAATCCATCTCCACTACATCTACAGCTCTTCCTTCATAAATGTGTTTTCTCACATCCTCAAAAAATTCAGTCAGGCTTATAAGGCATGACCTGCCCTTGACAAAGCCATGCTGACTATTCCTAATCATACTATACCTCTCCAAATGTTCATAAATCCTGCCTCTCAGGATCTTCTCCATCAACTTACTAACCACTGAAGTAAGACTCACTGTCTTGAATAATGGAACAATATCCGCAAACCTCCAATCCTCCGGAACCTCTTCAGTCCCCAATAATGATTCAAAGATCATTGCCGGAGGCTCAGCAATCTCCTCCCTTCCCTCCCAAAGTAGCCTGGGGTACATCTCATCTGGTCCCGGCGATTTATCTAACTTGATGCTTTCCAAAAGCTTCAACACATCCTCTTTCTTAATATCTACATGCTCAAGCTTTTCAGTTCACTGAAAGTCATCACTACAATTACCAAGACCCTCTTCCATAGTGAATACTGAAGTACAGTATTCATTAAGTACCTCTGCTATATCCTCCAGTTCCATACACACTTTCCCACTGTCATAATTGATAGGTCCTATTCTTTCACATCTTATCCTCTTGCTCTTCACATACTTGTAGAATGCCTTGAAGGTTTTCCTTAATCCTGCCCGCCAAGGCCTTCTCATGGCCACTTCTGGCTCTCCTAATTTCATTCTTAAGCTCCTTCCCGTTAGCCTTATAATATTCTAGATCTCGAACATTACCTAGCTCTCTGAACCTTTTGTAAGCTTTTCTTTTCTGCTTGACTATATTTACTACAGCCTTTGTACACCACGGCTCCTGTCCCCTACCATAACTTCCCTGTCTCATTGGAATGTACCTATGCAGAACTCCACACAAATATCCCATGAACGTTTGCCATATTACTTCCGTACTTTTCCCTGAGAACATCTCTTCCCAATTTAAGCTTCCAATTTCTTGCCTGATGGCCTCATAATTTCCCTTACTCCAATTAAGTGCTTTTCTAACTTGTCTGTTCCTATCTCTCTCCAATGCTATTGTAAAGGAGATAGAATTATGATCACTATCTCCAAAATGCTCTCCTACTGAGAGATCTGACACATATCTAAATTAATTCCCAATACCAAATCAAGTACAGCCTCTCTTCTTGTACACTTATCTACATATTGTGTCAAGAAACCTTCCTGAACACACCTAACAAACTCCACCCCATCTAAAGCACTTGCTCTAGGGAGATCCCAATCAATATTTGGGAAATTAAAATCTCCCATCACGACAACTCTGTTATTATTACACCTTTCCAGGATCTGTTTCCCTGTCTGCTTCTCGATATCCCTGTTACTATTGGGCGGCCTATAAAAACACCCAGTAAAGTTATTGACCCCTTCCTGTTCCTAACCTCCACTCACAGAGACTCCAAAGACAATCCCTCCATGACGTCCACCTTTTCTGCAGCCGTGACACTATCTCTGATCAACAGTGCCACACCCCCAACTTTTTTTCCTCCTTCCCTGTCCTTTCTGAAACATCATAGCTGCAAGTACTGATCCATGTTCTAAGCTCATCCACTTTGTTCACAACACTCCTTGCATTAAAGTAGACGTATCTCAAACCATTGGTCTGAGCTCGTCCTTTCTCTATCACCTGCCTATCCTCCCTTTCGCACTGTCTCCAAGCTTTCTGTATTTTTGAGCCAACAGCCCCTTTCCCAGTCTCTTCAGTTCAGTTCCCACCCCCCAATAATTCTAGTTTAAACTCTCCCCTTAGCAAACCACCCCGCCAGGATATTGGTCCCCCTCGGATTCAAGTGCAACTCATCCTTTTTGTACAGGTCACACCTGCCGCTAAAGACGTCCCAATGATCCAGAAATCTGAATCCATGCCCCCCTGCTCCAATCCCTTAGCCACGCATTTATCCTCGCCCTCACTCTATTCCTATACTCACTATCGCATGGCACAGGCAGGTACCCCGAGATGACTAACTTTGTGGTCATGTTTCTCAACGTCCTTCCTAACTCCCTGCAGTCTGATTTCAGGACCTCCTCTCTTTTCCTACCTATGTTGTTGGTACCAATATGTACCATGACCTCTGGCTGTTCTCCCTCCCACTGCAAGATATCATGGATGCGATGTGAAACATCCCGGACCCTGACACCTGGGAGGTAAACTACCATCTGAGTTTCTTTCCTGCGTCCACAGAATTGCCTGTCTGACCCCCTAACTATAGAGTCCCCTATCACTACTGCCTTTCTCTTCCTTTCCCTACCCTTCTGAGCCACAGGGCCGGACTCTGTGCCGGAGGCACGGCCACTGTTGCTTCCCCCAGGTAGCCTGTCCCCCCCCCCCCAACAGTACTCAAACAGGAGTACATATTGTCAAGGGGTACAGCCACAGGGTTACTCTCTAGTACCTGACTCTTCCCCTCCCCCTCCTGACTGTGACCCACTTGTCCTCTCCCGCGGCCCTGGTGTAACCACTTGCCTATAATTCCTTCCTTTCACTTCCTCGCTCTCCCTGGCCAGGTGAAGGTCATCGAGCTGCATCTCCAGTTCCCTAACGCGGTCCCTTAGGAGCTGCAGCTCAACACACCGGGTGCAGATATGGCCGTCCGGGAGGCTGGGAGACTCCAGGACTTCCCACAGCTGACACCGACACAAAAAACTGGCCTCACACACATTCTTCCTTTCCGCAATTAACACAGGTAAACCTACCTCGTCTCGTCCCATTACCGCCTAAGCCCATTGAGCCAAAGATCTATCACTCTGCTACCATCTCACTCCGCTGCCTGCTCCGAATGCTGTCCGCTGGATATGGCGGTCTTCTTTTTAAACCTTTCCCGCTCTACTGGCTGACGTCACACGCCTGCGCAATCTTGCCACTCTTTACCCACTGTATATTAGAAGCTAGAAATGCCAGTTGGAGGGGGTGGTGTTATAGGGATCTTGAATTGTTGTAGGGCTGGAAAGGCTGAGGCCACCAAGGAACTTTCAAGCAAAAATAGGAATTTTAGAAAGGTTGCTTAACTCCGGCATTGGAGAAAAATGGCCTGATATTGGTTATGACATATGCAGCAGATTTTGGATCAGCAGACACCAAGATGTTTTCTGTTAAAAAAAATCATAAGGAAACATTCACAAAGAATGTAATTGTTTTGAGATTGATGAGAGCTCTTTCAATATTGCACCAGAGGCAGAAAGCTGATCAGATAAACTTAAGCAAGGGTTTTTGAGAGAAATAAGCATAGATGTGGGAGACAAAGCGAGTTTTGGACAAAACTTTAAAGGTGGCAATGTTCAAACAGGCAAAACGAAATATGTTTAGGGAGGGAGCTATGTTGGCAGATTATGGGCGACAAGGTAGAAGTGTTTCAACATGGTTGCATTTTTTGGAGGGTGGAAAGTATGGGGATCATGGAAAGTATTGATAACTTTGTGGCCAAGTTTGTGGACAATACAAAGATAGGTGGAGGGGCAAGTAGTTTTGAGGAAGTAGAAAGGCTACAAAAGGACTTAGATTAAGAGAATGGGCAAAGAAATGGCAGATGGAATACAATGTCAGGAAGTGCATGGTCACACACTTTGGTAGAAAAAATAAAAGCGTAGACTATTTTCTAAGTGGAGAGAAAATTCTAAAATCTGAGGTGCAAAGAGACTTGGGAGATCTTGCGCATGATTCCCTATAGGTTAATTTTCAGGTTGATTCAGTGGTGACGAAGGCAAATACAATGTTAGCATTCATTTTGAGAGGACTAGAATTTAAAACAAGGATATAATGTTGAGGTTTTATAAAACACGGAGTATTTTTGGACCCTTATTTAAGAAGGGATGTGCTGACATTGGAGAGGGTTCAAAGGATGTTCACAAAAATGAATCCAGGATTGAATGGCTTGTCATATGAGGAGCATTTGATGGTTCCGAGCCTGTACTCACTGGAATTCAAAAGAATGCGGGGTGACTTCATTGAACCCTATTGAATGTTGAAAGGCGTCAGTAGAGTGGATGTGGAGAAGATGCTTCCTATGATGGGAGAGTCTAAGACCAGAAAACACAGCCTCAGAATAGAGGGGCATCTTTTTAGAAAGGAGATGAGGAGGAACTTCTTTAGCCAGAGAGTAGTGAATCTGTAGAATTCATTGCCACAGGCAGCTGTGGAGGCCAAGTCATTTGGTATATTTAATGCAAACATTGATTACTTGATTAGTCAGAGCATGATGGAAATCGGGGAGAAGGCAGGAGATTGGGGCTGAGAGGGAAAACAGTTCAGCCATGATGAAATGGTGGAGCAGATTCAATGGGCCAAATGGCCAAATTCTGCTCCTGTACCTTATGGTCTTATTGTTCAAGATTAATTGTAGAAGATGGAGAACAGTTAAGATAAACCTCTTTGTGCAGAGGTGTATGGCTGTGGAATCTACCTTCCATGATTAAGGTAGAAACTGAGTCAACATTTTCAATGAGATTGACTAGATGTGTGAGGGAATAGTGTAGGTGCTGCTCACTTGGAGAGCTAATTCCCTACACATAGCATTGGGTTAAATCTCATGTTTGTCTATTAATTAATTTATTTGTGCCTTTCTAAGGAAAATATTCATCTTGTGGGATGGTTCTGATTGAAGAAACAGAACTTTCAGTACCTCATTAATATGCCGAAGAGCTGATTCAGCTTCTGATCGACTGATGCAACCTGCGTACCACTCTCTGGAAAGACACTGAAATGCAAAAAATCTTTCTTGGGAATGATGGTCATTTATCCAAAGACAAGTCATAAAAATCACAGCACAACCCCTCAAATCTGGGAAAATAACAACATGAACAATTTTATTCCAATTAAATGATAGGTTCTCTAGGGAGCATTAGGACACTGCCATTAGATAGCATTAGGTTACATGAGGGAAAAGTATAAGGTTGCTGGGTGGCACAGCTTGAAGGGCCGGAAGGGCTTTTTCCAAGCTGTATCTCCAGAAATAAATAAAGACAGTCCATCAACCAGGAGGTAACTGTAATTAGTTGTTTTGAAAGCAGTGCATTTTAACTCTGTAGTGTTGAATAAGTTATTGTCAGTGGAGATCTGGGAGGCTTTATTACGGCATGAGTAACAATCAGTAGGAAACAAGCCACCCATCATCAGACTGTATTTGGAAGTGCACAGAAAGGGCAAACTAAATGTTGCACTTATCCCTTAAGAGACTGCAAAACCACAACAAGTTTGTGGTTTTTAGGACTCTCTCTAGGGAGGAGAGAGTGCTACCACTCTGGCTCAGTGATGCATCACCACAAGAATAAAGTGTACTGGGGCAGAAATGCAGCAAGACACTGTCACAATGTTTGGAGGTCTCGGTCCTGACCATCCTAGAGATAAAAGCCCATGATGGAGGCTTTGATCTACACACACTCAATCCTGTGTCATCAATTTCAGGTTTAAGCCCCATCCCAGAGAGATAAGAACAAACTGACACACATAAAAGTTGCTGGTGAACGCAGCAGGCCAGGCAGCATCTCTAGGAAGAGGTGCAGTTGACAT
Organism: Mobula birostris; assembly: GCF_030028105.1. Taxonomy (NCBI): domain Eukaryota; kingdom Metazoa; phylum Chordata; class Chondrichthyes; order Myliobatiformes; family Myliobatidae; genus Mobula; species Mobula birostris. The sequence goes on from NC_092376.1 coordinate 98,033,968, forward strand.
TTTGGGCCGAGACCCTTCGTCAGGACTAACTGAAAGAAGAGCTCGTAAGAGATTTGAAAGTGGGAGTGGGAGGGGGAGGGGGAGGGGGAGATCCGAAATGATAGGAGAAGACAGAAGGGGGAGGGATGGAGCCAAGAGCTGGACAGGTGATTGGCAAAAGGGATATGAGAGGATCATGGGACAGGAGGCCTAGGGAGAAAGAAAAGGGGGAGGAGGGGAAAAAAACAGGGGATGGGCAAGGGGTATAAGTGAGGGGGACACAGGAAGAAAAAGGAGAGAGAGAAAAAGAACGTGTGTATATAAATAAATAATGGTTGGGGTACAAGGGAGAGGTGGGGCATTAGCGGAAGTTTGAGAAGTCAATGTTCACACCAACAGATTGGAGGCTACCCAGACGGAATATAAGGTGTTGTTCCTCTAACCTGAGTGTGGCTTCATCTTTACAGTAGAGGAGGCCATGGATAGAAATATCAGAATGGGAATGGGATGTGGAATTAAAATGTGTGGCCACTGGGAGATCCTGCTTTCTCTGGCAGACAGAGCGTATGTGTTCAGCGAAACGATCTCCCAGTCTGCGTCGGGTCTTGCCAATATTTAGAAGGCTCAGTTGGAGGAACAACACCTTATATTCCGTCTGGGTAGCCTCCAACCTGATGGCATGAACATTGACTTCTCAAACTTCCGCTAATGCCCCACCTCCCCCTTGTATCCCATCCATTATTTATTTATATACACACGTTCTTTTTCACTCTCTCTCCTTTTTCTTCCTGTGTCCCCCTCACTATACCCCTTGCCCATCCTCTGTTTTTCCCCCCCTCCCCCTTTTCCTTCTCCCTGGGCCTCCTGTCCCATGATCCTCTCATATCCCTTTTGCCAATCACCTGTCCAGCTCTCAGCTCCATCCCTCCCCCTCCTGTCTTCTCCTATCATTTCAGATCTCCCCCTCCCCCTCTCAAATCTCTTACTAGCTCTTCTTTCAGTTAGTCCTGACGAAGGGTCTCAGCCTGAAACGTCGACTGTACCTCTTCCTAGAGATGCTGCCTGGCCTGCTGCGTTCACCAGCAACTTTTATGTGTGTTGCTTGAAATTCCAGCGTCTGCAGATTTCCTCGTGTTTAAGAACAAACTGAATGAGTATTGTTTCAGATGTGACATTAAAGTAAGGCCTTGTCTGCTCCCACAGACGGATGTAATTGGTCCTGTGACATGATCTGAAGAAGAGCCGGTTCCTGGCTAAACAGTATCTCTCAATCATCACTACTCAGGCAGCCAATCAGGACTTTACCCCACAGTCATGTGTTGGAGAATGCTGTGGCCCTTGAAACTTTTAAAAATCACTTCACTGGTTGTATTTCTCATTGGGACTCACCAAGGTTGGGAAAGTCCTCGTGTGAGTGTTTTTCCTTTTATCAAAGCTGCTTTTCTAGAAGTTTGGAACCCCTGATCAGTATATGAGGTAAGACTTCAGCAGATTCAAAACCAACCAATTTATTTGTGTTTAATGATATTAGTGGATAGATAACTATTGGCCATGGTAGCAGTTCCTTGCTGTTCTTCAAATTTGTATCAAGGTATACTTTACATCAGCTGAGGAAAACTGGTGTTTAACAACGCATACAACCAATATCACTCCCATTCAGTGCAACAGATAGAATTGTAAATCACTGTTAAGAGCTGAATGGTGGTGTTTCCTTGATTGAAAATGACATCAGTGCAGTTTTTCTCATACCTCTTCTTGTGGTGCTGCTGGTGCAGATCGGCCTTTATTGATTGGTAGAGGCTGGGGTGGTCTGGCATCATTAGGGCCTCTTGAGAAAGACTGTTTGGCCTCTGTGTGGAAAAAAGCAAAGTCAACCAAAGTGATAGTTACGTAGCAACATTACCTATGGACTTTTGGACACTGGTTCATCGCATGCTTTTACCAGGCAATTATACAATCATACAGCTATTTGGCCAAGAGTACCTTTATTGGCTCTTTACAAAGGTATTCATTTAAGTACATTTGCTTGATTTTCATCTATCCCCACAAATGTTTTGTTTCAAGTATATGACCCTCATAAAAATAAATACTGAATCTACCTCCAGCACTTTTTCAGGCAGTGCAAACCAGGGCCTAGAAATCCATGTCCACAGGACTGAACAAAATGGTGTAATGTAGGTGAATTTGATTTGAATCAGAATGGCAGACCAGGAGAGTGCTATAGTGAACAAAGCTTCTGCCTCATGGTGACAGTTCAGGCTGGACCTCCCGTTCACTCTCTGTGGAGTCTGAACAAATTTCCTCTGGGTAATCTTGTTTCTTCCACATTTCAAAGACCGAAGGTTTGGTAGTTAATCAGAACATAAAGCACAGAATATTGAGCAGCTCAACACAAAAACAGGCCCTTCGGCTCACAATGTTGTACAGAACTAATTATATTAGTCATCAAATGGCCAATTAAAAGTTACTGTGTCTGGTAGAAGTTGTTAGGAATGTGTGGAGAATACAAATGGGATCGAAGGAAATGGATGCTTGATGATTGATCAAGCACTCTCAGTGAGTCAAAATGCTTTCTTACATACTGTACGTCCCCAAAGTTGTACCATTTCATGTCTCTTCAAAAAACCCAAGCCTTCCTCTCAAGAATTAGCTTAGTGTTTTCGATATACCTTGGAGTGAAATCTTTCCAGTGATATTAGCAATAGTACACATTCACCTTTTGTTATAAGGTTTGATTTTGAAGCTCACTTTTTCTGAACACAACCATTCTTGTTTACTTACAAAACAGAAGCGTGCCGATGAAAGATAATCAACCTGAAATGTTAACTTTTTCTTTCTTCGCAAATTCTGTCTTGGCCAAATATATTAAACAATTCCTGGTTTTATTTCAGGTTTCCAGTTTTTGAAGCTTTGTTTTATGCTTTTAAATCATCTTTAATTAATGCCAATTTCTCAGAAACAATATTTACTAACTGACTTTCAAAGCGGAAGTTATGACACTCTTTGTGGATGGCATTGTAAGTGGTACTTCAGTCATCTGGGAAATCAGGTGCAAGAAGAAGGAAGACCTTACCCAGCCAGGCTCTACAGTGTTCCATGCTTCTATCTAAATTTCTCTGAGAAAATTCTGTGCAACACTGTCCTCACCAAAACCTGATGCAGTCACAAATACAAAGTTTCATCTCTACTTGGATTGTTCTCACAAAGAAATTTATGCTCATCATCACACTCTATCTCCCAGCCTCAGAGTCAGCCCATGCTACTGATAAGGGTCTGTGCCACGTCATACTGCATATTCTGCTTGTTACTGCTTCACTGAGGTCACCTCAACTGGACAATAGCTGGCAGCCCTTGCACATTCTGAGTTGTATTGGTTGTTAGTACAAAGAACACATTTCACTGTATGTTTCAATGTACCTGAGATAGGTAAATAAACCTGAAAGCTTTGTCTCACTTTCCCTTTATTGCATAAGATGAGGAGGAAGAGGCCATTGGCCAACATGGGCTATCATAGATAAGCCTGAGTCTGAGTTTATCTTCACAGTGGAGAACTAAGTATGCTGCTGAAGAAACTCAACGAAATAGGCAATATTTGTGGAGGCAAGTGGACTGATGATGTTTCAAGTTGAGACCTTCATCTAGATTCACAATATTGGCAAGTGTACCGCCTATAAGGACGACAGATAATGATCAAGTAATGCTGCCATATGAAATATGACTAGTCTTGATTTTGTCATAATTTACCACAGTTTTCATATTTTTGTTGTAAGTGACTTTCATAAAACATTTCCCATAGAAAAATAGCTCTAGGCAATTGATAGGTTTCTGGTAATATTTACTCTGATTTCATCTCTGTAAGAGCTCACCTGGGAATGAATGTTGCCTCTAACAGATGTTTGAAGTGCCAAATAATCACCTTATAGAAGCTTCCCTTTGTAGGACTCATCACAAAGTGTATCCACATTGTATCTTTTCCAATCCCAGGACACACCAAAACACTTCACAAGCAATATCCTACTCTTGAAGTATAACTGCTGATCAAAAGTAGAAAAGTGGCATCTGATGTGAGGGATGAACTTCAGTGCAACTCTCTCACCAAGTCGAATACAAACATGGCTTGCTAGCTAACTCTGCCAATAGCCACGTGACCCAGCGGTGAGAAGGTCAACTTCGAGAAGTAAAACACATCCAGGGCCAGTACGATTTGGTTTAAGCCAAACTGGAAGGTTGGAATGATCCAATTAAGGAACATTGATTGTAGTGAACGTTGTGTATACAGGTATCCTCCGCTCTTTGAAAGTTTGCTTTGCGCCACTTCGCTTTTACGAAAGTCCTACATTAGTACCTGTTTTTGCTAACCGAAAGAAATCCGAAGAGGATTTTAGCTTTTACGAAAAAAGGTGAAAAGCGAAAATAGCGTTCAGCGTTTGTTTTGCAGCGAGCCGTTATAGACGCAGTGCGCACCCTGAGCAGCGAGAGTGGCACCGCCAAGCACCTTCCCCGGGAACTACACTCAGCATCTCAGCATCAAGCCGCCATAGCTTTGAACTGTGTCTGTGAGCATCTGTGCTTTATCTCGATTTATTTTGTGCATCCGTTAGCAAGATGTGTCCTAAGGTATCAGAAAAGCCTAAGAGAGCTCGTAAGGGTGTTACGCTTATATGATACTGTTATTTTAGGTTTGGATTTTCAAAAGGCTATTGACAAGGTCCCACACAGGAGATTAGTGTGCAAGCTTAAAGCACACGGTATTGGGGGTAAGGTATTGATGTGGATAGAGAATTGGTTGGCAGACAGGAAGCAAAGAGTGGGAATAAACGGGACCTTTTCAGAATGGCAGGCAGTGACTAGTGGGGAACCGCAAGGCTCAGTGCTGGGACCCCAGTTGTTTACAATATATATTAATGACTTGGATGAGGGAATTAAATGCAGCATCTCCAAGTTTGCGGATGACACGAAGCTGGGCGGCAGTGTTAGCTGCGAGGAGGATGCTAAGAGGATGCAGGGTGACTTGGATAGGTTAGGTGAGTGGGCAAATTCATGGCAGATGCAATTTAATGTGGATAAATGTGAAGTTATCCACTTTGGTGGCAAAAACAGGAAAACAGATTATTATCTGAATGGTGGCCGATTAGGAAAAGGGGAGGTGCAATGAGACCTGGGTGTCATTATACACCAGTCATTGAAAGTGGGCATGCAGGTACAGCAGGCGGTGAAAATGGTGAATGGTATGCTGGCATTCATAGCAAGAGGATTTGAGTACAGGAGCAGGGAAGTACTACTGCAGTTGTACAAGGCCTTGGTGAGACCACACCTGGAGTATTGTGTGCAGTTTTGGTCCCCTAATCTGAGGAAAGACATCCTTGCCATAGAGGGAGTACAAAAAAGGTTCACCAGATTGATTCCTGGGATGGCAGGACTTTCATATGATGAAAGACTGGATGAACTAGGCTAATACTCGTTGGAATTTAGAAGATTGAGGGGGGATCTGATTGAAACGTATAAAATCCTAAAGGGATTGGACAGGCTAGATGCAGGAAGATTGTTCCCGATGTTGGGGAAGTCCAGAACGAGAGGTCACAATTTGAGGATAAAGGGGAAGCCTTTTAGGACCGAGATTAGGAAAAACTTCTTCACACAGAGAGTGGTGAATCTGTGGAATTCTCTGCCACGGGAAACAGTTGAGGCCAGTTCATTGGCTATATTTAAGAGGGAGTTAGAATTGGCCCTTGTGGCTAAAGGGATCAGGGGGTATGGAGGGAAAGCTGGTACAGGGTTCTGAGTTGGATGATCAGCCATGATCATACTGAATGGCGGTGCAGGCTCGAAGGGCCGAATGGCCTACTCCTGCACCTATTTTCTATGTTTCTATGTGTTATTTGGTAGGTTATTTTTTGGGTCTGGGAATACTCAAAAATTTTTCCCATATAAATTAATGGTAATTGCTTCTTCGCTTTACTCCATTTCGGCTTAGGAAAAGTTTCATAGGAACGCTCTACTTTCGGATAGCAGGGAAAACCTGTATACAGCCCCATTCACTGTTAGCGTTGGCCCGAAAAACGCAGACCTTACACCAGCATAAAGTTAAAGTGGAAGTATATGAATGGAGGTTTCAAATTTAGCAAACAGTTAATACAAAATGGGCCCAGTCTAAATGTGCACACGTTGGAGCTTTAACTACTCAAGCGCTGAACCCATGTTCTGCATGAAAGACACTAGCCACAGTTTGAACTTCCCTCAAAGCCCATTTCAAATGAACTGGCTAACACAGGAGTATTGGCACTTCCTCCTTTGAACCATTCATCGACACAAAGCACTTCTTACAATAGGATCTCCCCTTCAGGTGGGATCCTCCGAGCATCTTCCCTTGTGCTCTTCTACACACCCACTAACAAAAGACCACAAACCAGACTACTGTCATTCAGAAATCTGATTCCCCCTGCAATCAGCTGGCACAACATTCTTAGCTTGAGCAAATACTCCTTACCTCAGCTGAAGTCAAAACATTAGTCTATCAAACTTTACTAAAAGGACACAAAGCATTTGCAGAAAACTGCTAAAATAAAATGTCCGCAACATACACAAAAAATACTGGTGAATGCAGCAGGCCAGGCAGCATCTATAGGAAGAGGTACAGTCGACATTTCAGGCCGAGACCCTTTGTCAGGACTAACTGAAAGAAGAGATAGTAAGAGATTTGAAAGTGGGAGGGGGAGGGGGAGATCCGAAATGATAGGAGAAGACAGGAGGTGGAGGGATGGAGCCAAGAGCTGGAAAGTGGATTGGCAAAAGGGACACAAGGCTGGAGAAGGGAGAGGATCATGGGACAGGAGGCCCAGGGAGAAAGAAAAGGGGGAGGTGAGCCCAGAGGATGGGCAAGGAGTTATAGTGAGAGGAACAGAGGGAGAAAAAATGGAGGAAAAATAATTAATAAATAAATAAGGGATCGGGTATGAAGGGGAGGGGCACTAACGGAAGTTAGAGAAATCAATGTTCATGCCCTCAGGTTGGAGGCTAACCAGATGGAATATAAGGTGTTGTTCCTCCAACCTGAGTGTGGCTTCATCTTGACAGTAGAGCGGGCTGTGGATAGACATATCAGAATGGAAATGGGACATGGAATTAAAATGTGTGGCCACTGGGAGATCCTGCTTTCTCCGGCGGACAGAGAGTAGGTGTTCAGCGAAACGGTCTCCCAGTCTGCGTCGGGTCTCACCAATATACAGAAGGCCACAGCAGGAGCACCGGACGCAGTACATCACACCAGCTGACTCACAGGTGAAGTGTCGCCTCACCTGGAAGGACTGTCTGGGGCCCTGAATGGTAGTGAGGGAGGAAGTGTAAGGGCATGTGTAGCACTTGTTCCATTTACAAGGATAAGTGCCAGGAGGGAGATCGGTGGGGAGGGATGGGGGGGGGGGAGATTAATGGACAAGGGGGTCTCGTAGGGAGCGATCCCTGCAGAAATCAGAGAGAGGAGGGGAGGGAAAGATGTGCTTGGTGGTGGGATCCCGTTGGAGGTGGCAGAAGTTACGTAGATTATATGTTGGACTCGGAGGTTGGTGAGGTGGTAGGTGAGGACAAGGGGAACCCTTCCCTAGTGGGGTGGTGGGAAGATGGGGTAAGAGCAGATGTGCGTGAAATGGGAGTGATGCATTTGAGAGCAGAGTTGATGGTGGAGGAAGGGAAGCCCCTTTCTTTAAAAAAGGAGGCTATCTCCCTCGTCCTGGAATGAGAAGCCTCATCCTGAGAGCAGATGCGGCAGAGATGGAGGAATTGCGAGAATGGGATGGCATTCTTGCAAGAGACAGGGTGGGAAGAGGAATAGTCCAGGTAGTTGTGAGAGTCCGTAGGTTTATAGTAGACATCAATAGATAAGCTGTCTCCAGAGATAGAAACAGAAAGATCAAGAAAGGGGAAGGAGATGTCGGAAATGGACCAGGTAAACTTGAGGGCAGGGTGAAAGTTGGAGGCAAAGTTAATGAAGTCAACGAGCTCAGCATGCGCGCAGGAAGCAGCACCAATGCAGTCGTCGATGTAGCAAAGGAAAATTGGGGGAACAGATACCAGTACAGGCTTGGAACATGGATTGTTCCACACAGCCAATGAAAAGGCAGGCATAGCTAGGACCCATACGGGTGCCCATGGCTACACCTTTCGTTTAGAGGAAGTGGGATGAGCTAAAGGAGAAATTATTAAGAGTAAGGACTAATTCCGCTAGACGGAGGAGAGTGGTGGTAGAGGGGAACTGGTTAGGTCTGGAATCCAAAAAGAAGTGGAGAGCTTTGAGACCTTCCTGGTGGGGGATGGAAGTATATAGAGATTTGACATCCATGGTGAAAATAAAGCGGTGGGGGCCAGGGAACTTAAAATCATTGAAAAAATTCAGAGCGTGAGAAGTGTCACGAAAGTAGGTGGGAAGGAATTGAACAATGGGGTAATAAAACAGTGTCGAGGTATGCAGAAATGAGTTCGGTGGGGCAGGAGCAGGCTGAGACAATGGGTCTACCTGGACAGGCAGGTTTGTGGATCTTGAGTAGGAGGTTGAAACGGGAAGTGCAGGGTGTGGGAACTATGAGGTTAGTAGCAGTGGATGGGAGATCCCCTGAACTGATAAAGTTGGTGATGGTGTATGAAATAGCCTGATTCTCCTTAGTGGGGTCATGATCGAAGGGTAAATAAGAGGAGGTAACCACGAGCTGTCGCTGTGCCTCGGCAAGGTAGAGGTCAGTACGCCAGACTACAACAGCACCCCCCTTATCGGTGGGTTTTATAGTCAGGTTAGGATTAGTGCGGAGAGAGTGGAGAGCAGAGCATTCGGAATGAATGCGGTTGCAATGGGAACAAGGTGTGGTGAAGTTGATGGTTAATGTCCCGTCGGTAGTTAGCAATAAAGAGATCCAGAGCAGGCAGAAGACCAGAGCAGGGTGTCCACAAAGAGGAGGAGGGTTGAAGACAGGAGAAGGGGTCATTGGTGGGGGTGGGAGAGCCCTTGCCAAAGAAGTGTGTTCGAAGACCACCGCTCTCCTCCGTCTAGCGGAATTAGTCCTTACTCTTAATAATTTCTCCTTTGGCTCCTCCCACTTCCTCCAAACTAAAGGTGTAGCCATGGGCACCCGTATGGGTCCCAGCTAAGCCTGCCTTTTTGTTGGCTGTGTGGAACAATCCATGTTCCAAGCCTATACTGGTATCTGTCCCCCACTTTTCTCTCGCTACATCGACGACTGCATTGGCGCTGCTTCCTGCACGCATGCAGAGCTCGTTGACTACATTAACTTTGCCTCCAACTTTCACCCTGCCCTCAAGTTTACCTGGTCCATTTCCGACATCTCCTTCCCCTTTCTTGATCTTTCTGTTTCTACCTCTGGAGACAGCTTATCTACTGATGTCTACTATAAATCTACGGACTCTCACAGCTACCTGGGCTATTCTTCTTCCCACCCTGTCTCTTGCAAAAATGCCATCCCCTTCTCGCAATTCCTCCATCTCCGCCGCATCTGCTCTTAGGATGAGGCTTTTCATTCCAGGATGAAGGAGATGTCCTCCTTTTTTAAAGAAAGGGGCTTCCCTTCCTCCACTATCAACTCTGCTCTTAAACGCATCACTCCCATTTCACACACATCTGCTTTCACCCCATCCTCTCATCACCCCACTAGGGAAGGGTTCCCCTTGTCCTCACCTACCACCCCACCAGCCTCCGGGTCCAATATATAATTCTCCGTAACTTCCACCTCCTCCAACGGGATCCTACCACTAAACGCATCTTTCCCTCCCCCCCCCCCCCGCTTTCCACAGGGATCACTCCCTACGTGACTCCCTTGTCTATTTGCTCCCCCCATCCCTTCCCACCGATCTCCCTCCTGGCACTTATCCTTCTAAATGGAACAAGTGCTACACATGCCCTTACACCTCCTCCGTCACCACCATTCAGGGCCCCAGACAGTCCTTCTAGGTGAGGTGACAATTCACCTGTGAGTCGGCTGGGGTGATATACTACGTCCGGTGCTCCCGATGTGACCTTCTATATATTGCTGAGACCTGACACAGACTGGGAGACCATTTCGTTGAACACCTACGCTCTATCCGCCAGAGAAAGCAGGATCTCCCAGTGGCCACACATTTTAATTCCACATCCCATTCCCATTCTGATATGTCTATCCACGGTCTCCTCTACTGTCAAGATGAAGCCACGCTCAGGTTGGATGAACAACACGTCATACTCCGTCTGGGTAGCCTCCAACCTGATGGCATGAACATCGACTTCTCTAACTTCCGTTAATGCCCCTCCTCCCCTTCATACCCCATCCCTTATTTATTTATTTATTATTATTTTACCCTTTTTTCTCTCTCTTTTTTTCTCCCTCTGTCCCTCTCACTATAACTTCTTGCCTGCTCTCCATCCTCTGGGCTCAGCTCCCCCTTTCTTTCTCCCTAGGCCTCCCCTCCCATGATCTCTTCCAGCTTGGTATCCCTTTTGCCAATCAACTTTCCAGCTCTTAGCTCCCTCCCTCCCCCTCCTGTCTTCTCCTATCATTTTGGATCTCCCCCTCCCCCTCACACTTTCAAATCTCTTACTATCTCTTCTTTCAGTTAGTCTTGACGAAGGATCTCAGCCCGAAACGTCCACTGTACCTCTTTCTACAGATGCTGCCTAGCCTGTTGCGTTCACCAGCAATTTTTGTGTGTGTTGCTTGAATTTCCAGCATCTGCAGATTTCCTCGTGTTTGCGAGAATAAAATGCCCAACAGCGTAACAGTAGAAATATAATTTTAACCACTCCATCACATTAGCAAGAACATAGGGATAAATATTATGTTTTTTTATTGAAATAATGCTGTCAAATTTTCTACATTTATCTGAGAGAGAAAACAAATTCTTAGATTAAACAACTGAAGCAAAAGAAAACACCTTTTGCAATGCAACAGCCTCTCAGCAATGGTACCAAATAAGTTAGGAATCAACTTTGTCATTAGACAGTGAACATTTTACACAGGAAGAAAATAATAAACCAGTTTCGTACCTTGTTGAAACCGTGGTGGCAAGGACGCACTTGGTGAAAGGCTTGTCGTGAAGGGTGGGCGGTTCATGGAAAGGAGATGAAGAAGAACGTTAATAGGATGAAAAGAAACAGAAGTGACATCTGAT